>NW_016158032.1:102644-157944 GCF_001687245.7 Rhagoletis zephyria
TTTCAATACCATCCGTCCTACGCCCGAAATAAGTGCACTTACAAAGTTTCGTTAAGATATCTAAATTTTTACTCGAGTTATCGTGTGCACAGACGGACGGACGGACGGACGGACGGACGGACGGACGGACAGACAGTCACCGCTTAATCGATTTCTCTTTTCATTCTGATCATTTATGTATACATTTGTCTATATCTATCTCGATTCGTTTTGCCTGTTACAAACAACCGTTATGTGAACAAAGTTATAATACCCTTGTGCACATGTGCGCTCGGGTATAAAAAGAGATCAGATACAAACTTATGGCGTTTTTTTATTAAAAAATTTTTCTTTACATTGTAACATTTGCACTAGGTTACTTTTCGTCCTGAAAAATGGCTATATTAGTATGAAGTATTTTGCTTAGTCGGAGGCCAATATTTTGAGAAATGAACACGTGAAGCTGTGAAAGGGCTGAAGAAAACAGGCCAACATTATTTCGAGAAAAGAAAACGCCATTAATTTATATCGAACAAGCCGGCCGCTTTTTAAGTTTTTAACAATTCTACTATTTAAATGTATTTTGATGTCTATATATTCGAAACCCCCGTTTTTAAAGTCCTACTCACTTTCGCATGCCTGTCTCAGGGCAATAATAAGCAACAATAAAGTATGTTGACACCATGATACAATAATTTACAGGTATTGTCTTCCCATAGAGTTTTGTTTCACATCGATATTCGTGCTCTTTCTTCGCATTCGTTCTTTTCTAAGTGTTGTAAATAAAACTTCGCACTTAAATTTAAGCCATTCATAACAAAAATTGTATTAAGAAAGTCCCCGCTCCGTCCTTCCTTGGAAAAAACACAGTGACCCAAATATAGAATGGGACGCGAGATTTTAGCAAGTGTTGGCTATTTTTATTTAGTTTATTTAATGTTTACTATTTATTTATAAAAATATATCTGATTACTCAACAAATTAAGGATGCAGTAAGGTACATCAAAGACAATGTACCCGCGAGAATGCAAGTGAGCATCCTCTCGGATAGCCAAGCGGCTATTCAGGCACTTTCCTCTAACTCTGTTAGATCTCAGCTAGTGGATGAATGTAGGAGAGAGTTGGCCTATATCTCTGATCAATACGAAATTACCCTAATATGGGTCCCGGGACATAGGGGCATCTACGGAAACGAGGCAGCGGACGAACTAGCAAGGAGTGGCTCCGCACTGGATATGTCCCACTCGGTGGACATGGGCGCCCCGCTCAGGGAGATTAAGGCAAAAATTACCGAATTTTATCATTCGAAGGCCAGGCAGAGGTGGAACTGCACAGGATCCTACAGAATTGCCCGGCAGTTCTGGGTGTCCTACGACCCACTCAAAACCAAAGCTCTCTTAGGAATGAGCAAAACAAATGCCTACAAACTTACTGTAGTGTGCACAGGGCACTGGCCCGTTGGGGTACATGCCGAAAGGATAGGACTGCCCTTCAATAGGTCCTGTCGCAGCTGCGATAACCCGGGCTCAAAAGAGACAGTCGAACACTTGCTGTGCGAGTGTCCAGCCCTCGCAAGGATGAGGCTAAATACACTCGGCAAACCATTCCTGCAGAATATTTCAGAGTGGAGCTGCCTCTCTCTGTATGGCGTACTGAAATTTATTAAAGCCGCCAAATGGCTGTAGGTTGCACGAGTTGTGGAATCAAAATGGCAAACTTGCTAATTGCTTGTCACCTGTCTGACAATTCACTTAAACCAACCAACCAACCAACTCAACAAACACCATATAAGTATCAATTTCAGGCTTTGTGCAAAAATTTCACCAACTTTTAACTTTTTAATCAGCATATTTACAAAATCGTATGTGTGCAGTTTTGTAGTCCAATGATATTTAGTATAATATAGTGAAAATTTTAAGTAGCTAGGACTTGCCGTTGATTTTTGTAATTTTTTGTTATAACGGTGTTACGAATTTTTTCCATACAAAGTATGTTCTAAAATTTTTTATATGAAGAAAAATGCGGAACACCGTCAACTAAAAATTGTCAATAATTAACGGTAGGTGCCAGCTACCTTAAATGTGCAATTCACTATACAAAAATTTTAAATTAAAACAAATGCAGAATTTTCATAACTTTTGCATAAAATATGAAATTTGGATTTAAATGGTGTTTGTAAGTAATCAGCTATACCTTCATATAAAAAAATTATAAGCTGAAATGTCGCGTCCCAGTTCATATTTGGGTCACTGAATATTCACATAAAATAACAATCATTGAAATCGGCCCGGTAATTTAAGACTTTTCGTATTAGAGAAAATTATTCAAATTTTATATACTTAACACAGTCCTAGCAGTTTCTAGGTTTTAGGTCGCCAAATATGTAAAAATGGAAACTTATATGTACATATATTTAAATTTTAATAAAATACGGCAAATAGCGAAATCGGCTAAAAACGGCTAACTTTTTTTTGCAAAACGGCTAACAAATCGGCTGCCGGCTAAATCGAATTTTCTCCGGCTGTTATCTATGCGGTCTCCACTCTTTCGAAGGTAATGCTGCGATTCCATTTAATTTTAATTTCTGTGGTAATCGTGTTTTTTGCTGGGACGTATTTGAATGTCCACATATATGTATACGTAAGTGCACATATCGAGCCATAACCGCCAAAATAGCGTAAACGACATTTTTTTCAAAATTGTATTTTTCATGCAAAAATATTCCTACACTTAGGGGAAAAAATATTAAAATCAAATAGAAACGTAATTGATCTTATTATAAACGTCAACGAAAGTACTGTATATTCGTAAATATTTAATTCAATTACGCGCATCTTAAAATGACCGCGTTCATGAAGTGAATACACAATCAAGACAAAAACAAAAAAAAATATTTAATTTGCATGTTGCCTGCAGTGGAATTCGAATCCTGACCATCTCTGGATATCAATAAATTGTGGCAAGCATATTTGCGCACTCAGCTAAAGTAAACCAAAAATTCAATTTTGTATTACAGCCATATAAATTTTCTTTCAAATGTTGAATTTCCATCAACACCACAGCACGCGATTTGTACGGATATAGATGTACTATGTATGAATGTGTGTGTTTTCACCGCTCTGCATGCTGGGGATGCGTATATACACTTACATATGCATACTAAGATGTGAACAGTCAAATACGTGCATAATAACCCTGCAGTAAAATTTAGATAGTCTGACAAAGCGCTAGTTCCGAACTACATATCTCAGAACTATCTGTGAACTAGTGCAAAAGGAATGCAGAGCGGGACAGTTGAAACTTGCGGTGTAAATGTGGAAATGCTCACTACTCGTACAATACGAAAGTAGCTCAGCGAGAAGGCCTCCGACTCAACCATCGTTGGTCGAGAGTTCAAATCGCGGTGGAGGCAGTTGTGAGTTCTCAAATTTAATGAAGTTAAATTGTTGCGTGCAGCTTGCAATATTTTTTTTTAAATATGTAACAAAAACGGAATCTGTAAAAGAAAAGAAAAAACGAAAAAAATGTCCAAAAATCGAATCGCAAAAACGTTTTGTTATAAAAAAAAACTGTCCGAAATGGAACTGGATAAAAACTGGTTGCAAAACTGCAAAAAACTGGACAGTCGGAAAAAGGTCTAGTTCTAGGCTAGTCAGATTTTCTGCAGGGAAGTTTTTGTATGAAAATATTATTTTTAAATACGAACATTTTTAAACGATAATCAAATATAAAGTATTAATTTTTACTATGCATTATTTCCCTCAGTGTAGAGCATATAGATGCATTTCTGCATCAAAAATAAAATTTTGAAAAAATGTCGCTTACGTTGTTTTGGCGGTAAAGCTCGATATGTATATATACGAAGCATCCCAGTGGGAAAAGTAGTAATGCATTACATGCACGATAAATAAAGTACTGTATTTCTTATGAGTTTTAGATTCTATCACCTTTTAATATTTAATCAGCATTCTAATGTATCCAAAAAGTCGAAAAAAATTCATATTAAATAGCATTCATTATTGCATTACTTGTAATACAAAATTGAATTTTTTGTTTACTTTTTGCATTTGCTTTGAGAACACTTGGAAGTGCGAGTATCATTATTGATACTTTTTGCAAATACGAGTACTGGAATCGATTCTTTTTAAGAGTATTCTATACATATGAGTACTACTATCGATACTTTTCTAAAAAGTTCTATCACTACGTCACACTGTTTTTCCAAAAAGTTTATAATTGTCTTATGTATTTTATTTAACTTCCCAACTATCTACAATTGGGATCCAGTTTTTAAGCAAATATCGTAGGTTTTACATTTTTCGCCGATTTCGCCTGTATTCAATACAAACCTAACCTGGACGAAGGGCAACCTTTGTACCAAATTTCGTTCAGATATCTCAGAAAACAAATATACAATCGGCTTCTCTTTTCATTCTGAGTAATGTGGGATATGTATGTGTCTATATCTATCTTGATTCTTTTAGGATGTTACAAACAACCGTTATGCGAACAAGGTTATAATACCCTTGTGCGCAGTGCGCTCGGGTATAAAAATTAACCATTTGAACCAAAACGAATCCCGGTTCGGGGGGTTTTTTTTTAAGTGGTTCAAGCCACTGAATCGAACCGAGCGGTTTGCAGCTCTGATTTTTTCTGCATTTTCGGAGTAAATTGTCAGTGCCATAGTGGATGTGAGCGATATGCTCCCATTTTAGAAATAATCCACAAACTTTGTGACGAATTGTACATACGTTCACGACTGTGACGATTGGAAACCTGGTCCATATCTACCACAAGCTTAACTGTGTTCTTTACGCACTGCTTAAGCTTAAAAATATTAACAAGTTTCCACAGGTTTTCCTGCAAAATTTATTTTTATGGTTTGCATTCTAAATTTTATATTTTTATTTTTATTGAGTAACTATTTATTAGTAGCTTTTCTTTAATGCCCGAATGGTATGTAAATTCGTATCTAAAAGCATAAACAGACGACGTACTATCGATGTTTTCCCAGGGTGGAATTATAAAGCAAACAGTACATATTTTGGATATTTTCTCTAATAACTGTAATGGTAAAAGTATATTATACAATGACTGATATCACATGTAATGTAATGCATAGTGTTAAAGAATTTTTTAGAAAACCGACCTCCGAAGGTGTTTTCAAATATACATATATAAATACATGTGTCATTAAACAGAATAATTTTGAGTTTTACAAAATATTTAATGGCCTTGTATAACTTGTCCAGTTTTAAATCTCAACTAGTATACATTTAATAGTTTTATGATTCCTCGTTTGACTCTTTTGAAATGTAGACACCATTCTTGAAATTACCAAAATATCAATATTTGGACAAACCCTCCGCGGAAAATTTTAAATGAATACTATAGAAAGCACGAATTAATTGCTTGCCAGGGGATTATTTAATATGCTGGTAATTTCAGTTCCATAAAATATTCCTCAAATTATTTCTTTGCCTAGACAATCATTAGTCTTTTAACTGTTATAAAAGACTTCACGAAAATCAAACTTTTGATGGATTCGTTAATAGAGCCGAAAATGTGCAATATTTCCTAAAATCTTTTCTAACAAATGTTATGTATACTTATGAGAAAATAAACATCGATAGTGACAGAAAAACACCGATAGTGGGGTAAATTGGCAAACATCGATACTATCGATAGTGCCATCGATTGTTTTCCAGCGCTAAAGAATTAACCAAATTTCCATTTAATTTTGAAAGGATAACGTTTGCACAGCAAAAAGGTATAATTTTATAATAATATAATACATTTTATTAAAAAAATTAAATACTTATTAGCGAAAAATTTTTTTCTCTGCCAAGTTGTAAAAGTCAAGATACGGAAATATTTTTCTAGAAAATGTTGACTGTTAGCAAGTGTATCGAGATTTTTTAGGTTTTTGCCAGTAAAAGGCAGTAATAGTCCTGATACTTTTCACGAAACAAACAATTTTTATCCTTTGTTAAACTTATTTAATTATATAAAATAATATATAAAATATATTATGCATACTGAAATTCAACTTACATCTTTAACTACTCGTCCTTAATTGGTTACTATTTTTAGGTTTTGTCAATTTGGAGTTTTATGATTTGTTAATAACGCTTCTGCTGTTATTTATTAGGTAAGCTCTTCTATATTTCTTTTTTTCATCTAATGATGTTTACGAGATAAAATTCTGCACTTTTTCGTTGTTGAGTTTAATTTGCTTCTATTGGAGATTATAAAAGTTTAAAGCCACTAGTATCTATTGGATTTAAATCTGAAATAAAAATGGATATTTATCATATATTATTATCGTAGTGGTTAATTAAAGGAGCATAATCATATTTTTAATATCTTTTTCTAATATTTAACAGAAAAGTAGATACACATACACCTACTTCTTATTTGTATTTTTATCTACAAAGCTTTCAAAATAAGGAGTTTTGTATTTAGTTGCCTTTATACAAATCAGATACCGCAACGATTGAAAATTTTATTATTAAAACTCCTATCACAAACCTAGAAATTTTAGAATTATTTGGAGCTTGATTTTATAAATTATCCTTTAATCATTTAAACTTAAATGCAAATAATACTTTTGACCTTTTATTTTGAGAAATAAAAAAAAATTACCAAAGCAGGTTTAATTCAACGTATAACTACGGTGACCATATTAACCAACGTAAAATAAAGTAAATTTTTTTCAAAATGATAAAAGTACCTTACCCATATCGTAATTTAAATCAAACATTTACTAATACATTATATTATTTAATTGTACAAGTTTCCCTTATTTAAAGGCGCTGTAAACGGAATTTTAACCGATTCCGAAAAATTAAACCCATCCCTTGGAGCCAAAATGCGTTTCTCATAATTCATACAACACGACGAAGCCAGCACACAGTGGCTTAAAATTGGAATTGGAAATTTAATCTTCGTAATTCACTAAAGCCTTCATTTTTGAATCAATTGGATTATTATTTTTTTATGAAAGCTTATAAAACTAGTAAGAGACCAGTTGAGCACGAATTTTGAAAGTGCAGAAAAAGTAGCAATTTTGAAGAATATCGATTCTCCTGTGCCAGTTAATAAATGTTACATAATAAAACCTAATTGAAAACAATTGTAGGGTTCCTCCAAAATGAAGAATAATTTAACAAGAAAAATTTGAAATGTTATAAAAAAACCACCAAAATTATAAAAATGCTTTATAGACCAATAAATTGTAGTATAATAAATCAGGGCTGCAAACCACTCCAAAAATCGGTGCGGTTCGGTTCAGTGGTTCGAACCACTTAGAAAAAACTTGTACCGGTACAAGAACCGGTTCATGAGTCTACCTGAATCGCGGTTCGGTTCGGTTCAAACGGTTCAATTTTTTTATGCTAAAGGATACAAATATTGCAAAAAATATTACAAATCTATAATATATAAATAAAAGGCTTTTTTACTGAAAAATAAGTAGGGACGCGACATTTTAGCACGTTTTGGCTATTTTTCTTTTGTTTAATATTTATTTTTGTTTTTAAACGTATAAATCCAAGTTTCGTACTTTATGCAAAATTATGAAAATTCTGGCAAGTTTCATATAAATTTCAATTTTTTTAATAATAATTTTTAAACTTTAAGTTGATTTTGGCAATTTTTCACGTATTTTCTTTCACACAACGTATGTGTGAATTTTTTTGTTGTATGGAAGAAAATGAGTAATACCCTAAAAAAAAAAATTATTTAAAATCAACGCAATCAATGGGAAACTAGAAAAATGTTCATAAACTCTTTTAAGGTTTGAACAAGTCGTGAGCCTAGTCGATTAGACAAAAACAGCATACTCAGAATTTCGAACTGACACTCAAAATGTTGGCTTAATGTTGAAATCCTCATTTTCAGTAGGTTGAAATTTAACTTGCTCTTAACTTATGTACAAGTATACCTATAGTCAAAATAATAGGAGTGCGACATTTGACTAATTTTCTTTTGTTGGTTTAATGTTCATTAATTTTTTAAAAAAGTATAGCTCGTTATATAACGACAACCATATAAATCCAAATTTAAAACTTTAATCGAAAGTATAAAGTAAAGTTTAATCGAAAGTGAAAGTATAAAATTTTTTTATCAGAACTAAAAAAATCGAAGTATGCAGTTTTATATAGCGCATAAAATTTTAGTGTAATGTGTTAAGTGCAAGTTTGAGTTATTTAAAAATTGGTCTTGATTTTTGGATTTTTTTGCTGGCGTTGTTAAGGATGTTATTCCATATAAAAACATTTCAATCATTCTTTATACAGGCGAAATTACCACTCACATAGGCGCCATCAAAGAAAAGAAATTTTGCAGGTCTACCTTACGGATTGCATTTTTAAACAAAGCTGTGTATTACAAAACATCAAAAATGCTTTAGTGGATTTTCATTTTGAACCGAGCCGAACCATTTTCTTGGGTGGTTTTCGGTTCGGTTTTGGCATTTCATTATAAAAACGGTTCGGAAAGTAATGTAAACTCGCTGCGCTAAAACCATGTAATTGTTGTTGTTTAATGTGAATAATTGTAAAGTACTCCCTGAGAAAGGCGCGAAATGTGTTAAAACGCGTAGAAGTAAAAAAGGAAAATTTTATTTTCGCTTTAATTTCCACGGCCGAGGTAGCTCATACGCAGCACATAAAAACGGTTCGGTTCGAAGCCCGAAAAAAGCGACGTTTCGGTTCAAAACCGGTTTGCAGCCCTGTAATAAATGCAAATGCAAGCGTGTAAGAGATTGCGTTGATTTTTAATAACACTAACACTTGCTAACACTTCGAGCATTATTAAAAATCAACGGTAACTCTTAGACACTTGCACCTTGCTCTTTATTGTAATAAAATTTAATGATCTATTAAACTGCATATCCCAATTTTTAGTAAAAATCAAAAAAAATAATTTTGGTGAAAATTTCAAACTTTTGCGTGACTTTTTCCATTTTGGGAGAACAAAACAATTGTTTTCAACTGGTTTTTACTAGATAACATTTATTAACTGGAAAGTAGAATACATTTTCTTCAAAATTGCTACTTTTTCTGCACTTTACACTAAAAAATTTAAAATAAGAATTCTTACAAATCAGGCTCAACTGAACACTTGCAAATTTTATAAGCTTTCATTAAAAAAAAACTAACCAAATGAGTGAATAATTAAGGCTCCAGTGAATTATGAACACTAAATGTCAGTTTTGAAACTCAGCGTGCAACACGCCCAACTTTTTATTTTCTTTTGAGAATTTTACTCGAGGTATGTATATTAATTTTTCTATCAATATTAGCAAAAAGATTACCGATTAAATAGCAACCCTTAAGAGAGGTGCGAAACAAACTAGCGAAGGTTGTCATTATATTTTATAAGGGACATTTTTATTATTTTATATTCTCTGTTCAAAAATTTACCTCTGAAGGACAAAATGGGTCCTTTATTTAAAAAAAAAAATAATAATAAAGGACAGACGGTTAAAATATAGAACTGTCCTTTAAAATAAAGGACGGATGGTCAATGTACGTATAACCCATTCTAAAAGAGTTGAAGGTAGTTTCACTTCAAACTTTTT
This sequence comes from Rhagoletis zephyria, assembly GCF_001687245.7. Lineage (NCBI taxonomy): Eukaryota > Metazoa > Arthropoda > Insecta > Diptera > Tephritidae > Rhagoletis > Rhagoletis zephyria. The sequence goes on from NW_016158032.1 coordinate 112,210, forward strand.
TTGACGGATACAGGCATTTTGGAACTTTCATAATTTGTACAAGTATCAAGCAGCATAGCCACATTGTTAGGAATAAAATATAAATGATGATGTTTCGGAAAGGAATATTCTGCTGTTTTTGATGGGCCTTAGTCTCTTCCGACGATCCTAGTATCTGATAAGAAAAAGGTAGTTCCACTTTAAAATTTTTACACTGATACTGGCATTCTCGAACTCTTAAAATGTCTAGCAATTATGATTATAAAAACACGCAGTTTTATGCCATTAATAAAACAATCTAGAGAATTCTTCTTTCCGTGATAAATTTTATTTGCGTAGTTTTAAAACACATTAACATAACTACAGTGGCGGATACAGGATTTTATTTGGGGAGGGGCGATTGGGATCAACTTGTCTAATAACCTTAAATTACAGTCACATAACTTGATTCACAGCGGAGTGACCAATCACAACGGACTGACCAATCGAAGCTATATGACCCACAAGCATCCAACCAGCTTGAACCCTCATATATTTTACCTGCAATTAGAGGTTCGAGTAATATTATGAAGTGCAAAGTAAACTGTGTTGTGATATAATTTTACTTTTAGTAAGTTTCAGTTTGTGAATTTAGTGCAAGATCTATTTACAGACTCCCTTGTAATAAAGCAATTATACTAATGTATATATAAATACTTATTTTTTTCTTACAAGCTTGTCAAATGAAGGATGTAATTAAGTAACCTTAAAACATATACAGAATTTTGATTATAATAAGTGCTAAACCTATCAGACTTTTTTCATTAATGGCTACGCAAACATGTTTTTAACCGGCGAAGGGTTACAAACTTCATTCTAAAGTAGCGTTTGCTAATCAATGGAAAACATATTCGTTGCATTTACCAATAAATTCTGCTCTTGATTTTTGGAATGGCTTTTCGCTTTGTCCATCGTTCTGACCACACTTTATACTCTCCTGTCAACCTAATAGCGTCCTTTTCTAAGAAAAAAATCTTATCGTTTTCCATCCTTTAATCATGTAGTATATCAGGCCCTACATAATTTATTGTAACCGTCGAATACAGATGTTTTCGTAAAATATGCTCTTATAATAAAAATTAATAAGGATGGTAAGGAACGGTTATGGAAATGTTTTTAATTTTTAATATATTTTTCAAGTCATTAATGTTTTTATGCCCATACAAATGTCTGGTTACACAGTTGAATATGAAATTTTCTAAGTTCACCGCGGAAGTAGACAAAAAGGAGTATCAGAAACTTGTTCCCTTATTATGAGTTGTATCCGATTTTAGATCTTCGCTGTTTATCGGAGATCGAATGTAAAATTCGTATTATGAGCTATGCAACCGCGTTGAAATTTTCGTTGAGTATCGAATTTTCTGTCGAACAGAATTTAGCTTTCGATGCTGTAGTGAAGTGTCAGAGAATTGTGAAAAATGTATAATTTTGCGTTGCTAGACACAAATTTTAAACAATTTTTATTACTTTCATGCAGGTCAAACTTCGTGAATACTAAACACAAGCTCGAAAGGCTGGTTTCTCAGAAAATCCCAATACTCAGTTCGCACGATCTCTGAGAACAAAATCGTAGAGCTGTTGGTAGTTTTAAAATATTTTAAATAGATTTGGCTCGAAAGCACTGCTGCAGAAGATTATATCTGGAACCACTTATGATAAAGTAATGGAATTTGATACACCTATATCTATATACATAAAAATAAAATAAAAAAAAAACTTTTTAATATACCACGCTTTTATAAATGGACTAAAAAGTAGAAAATATTAGAATTTGTTATGATAACTTTTGATTTTGAAATTTAACAAAAGTCATTCAGCCATATCGTGAGTTTCACGCGAAAACAAATTCGCCCGATTGTTTTTCATCCGCCCGTAGTGAATACGCATATTATGAGTTTCACCCGTAATCAATTTCGCTTCGAAACTGCTCATAAAATTCGAACATGCAAATGACATTTTTTGAAATTTGTTTACAAAGCCTAATATTATCAAATAACTAACATAAAACTTTAATTTTAAAGGATTTAAAATGAATTCAAATGCTATGCGACTTTTATGTGAGGAAGAAGCAAATGAAGATCAACGGGCAGCAAGAAGGTACTTGAGAGATAAATCCAACCCCTTGGAAATGCGTGAGACTTTGTAGGAAATTTTAGTGTAAACAATCATGGAACTATTAACCAAATTAGAAATTTGTTGAAATATTACAGAGTCAATAAGGAAACATTTAAATATTTATTAGACCTGCTAACTACTTCATTGCCGCCATCACGACAACAGTTTGCTATTCCGCCAGTCGTGAAGCTTAGCTCGTGTCTGAGATTTTTCGCTGAAGGCGGCTATCAAAAAGGTGTCGGCAACGATTTGGAAGTGGGCCTGTCACAATCGTCTTTTAGTCAGGTCCTGTCTGAAGTTCTCGGAATTTTCGAGCCCATATTATGCTCACAGTGGGTAAAATGGCCTACGCTGGAAGAACAACGTAGAATTTCTCAAGACTTTTACATAAAATTCAGAATTCCCGGCATTGTAAATTGTATTGACGGGACTCATGTAAATATCACTTCCCCGTCGACAAACAAGCATTTGTTTTATAACAGAAAAGGAAAATGTAGTATAAATGCTATGCTGGTGAGTTTTATTGCATGTGGCACACGTACATATCGTCGTTTAAAGTACAAAATCGCGTATCGTCATTCTGCAAAACCGCGTAACTGACATTTGCCGCCAAAAATTGGATTTGCTCGCACAAGCTCTAGGCTCAATCCTCATCCATTCGTCCTGAAATATACTAGCCGAAAATGCAATTGCTTTACAAAAAAGAGGACCGTTTTGAAATATGAGTGTTTTTACTCTCCAGAGAATAATTTGTGCAACCTCACACACGCGGATTTTCATTATCTTGATAGGTGGTTTTGCATTTTGTTGATTCGCGGTTTTGTACTTTAAACGACGATATGTACATATATCTGCATGTTTTTATTTGTAGGTTTGCGATAATCAACTGAGGATTCGCTTTGTTGATGCTACGCACGCGGGAGCATGCCACGACTCCTTTATATGGAATGTTAGTGACTTGAGATCAAAAATGGAGCAACATTATTTACAGAGTTCCAACAACGTTTGGTTATTAGGTACTATTTACTTGCATTCGATAAGAATACAATGAGGAGTTCATAATTTTGTAACCTCGTTTTAGGAGAAGCTGGGTATCCTCTGGAGCCATGGCTCCTAACACCATATAGAACGCCAGAACCAGCATCCAGAAACGCTAAATTTAATGAGGTCCATTCCCAATGCCGAAATGTTTTTGAAAGAACAAATGGTGTTCTTAAAAATAGGTGGAGGTGCTTGTTATTAGCAAGGGAATTGCTCTATGCTCCTGCAAAGCTATACAAATAATAAATGTGTGTGTAGCATTGCATAATATTTGTATTTATTATAAAAGCAATTTTGATTCATTAAATCTTGAAATATTTGAACCCGATAATGAGATGAACACTTTCGAAGATACTCAAACTACCGTAGCGAGCTCTGGATACTTAGCTGCAGGCCATCGCATTCGTACTGATATTACCAACTCTTTTTGATAACCTAACATAAAAATAAAGAAGTGTATATATTTACTAGCCAATGCCCGTTTGCTTCGTGGCGCCTAATAAGATCTTTTACGTTGGCCAATACAAAAATAGTGTTTAAAAGCAAAGGCGTTTTTAGTTTAAAGTGAAACGAATAAAGAGCAGAATTCTCCTCACACATAGGCCAAGAATAGTAGCGCTGTAATACCATATGGAATACTAATTCCTTTCGATGTTATGAGTATTACCGATGGTTTTATTTCCAACTGTGAGATCTCTGCCAAGCGTGCGTAATATTCTTCAACGATCTTGCAACTTCAATATTGGTCCGTAAACCATGTAAGCCAATAAGGAAACTAAAAAGCACAGATGAGCGTTTTCAGTTATACGAGGGCCAGAATCCTCGCCCCACCCAACAGGATGTAAGGTTTTCCCGTACATTGAGTCGTGTTATCTCTTAAATATCGTTTAAATGAAGCTATTGATATACCTACTATGTTCCTTTTGTTACGGATGTGGTCGAATCTTTCCTTGTCAATTTGCCACTTTTACAATTTACCTTAATATTTATGAACTGGATTCTTTGAGTCTTACTGCTGTACTAACGGCCGCCCCGAGCAATTTCGTCAATCGGAGGTAGGTGCAAGATCGCATTTAGGGTGTATGAGGGCGTCAGGGAAAAGTGCGCTTACACATTGTTGCGATCATGCATACTTAAACGAATCCTCCATTTAGCCATATGAAAAGTAAATTCATCTAAGATGAATATATGCCAAAGCAGACCAAACCCCGTGTGGGTTTTTATATATTTCGGCTGCATCGCAATCCATTAGATCCCTTTTCTGCGAAACCACTGCTTGTCATGAAATGAATACGCATTATGAATTTCAATCAGATTTTATAAAATATAGCGGGTTCATTTTTAGGAAACGAATTTTTCATCATACAGGTATGTAGCTCACTTTGCGAATTCGAACGAAATCGGTTCATGAAGACGACTTTTATAAATAACTCGACCCCAGCGCCACCTAGTAGCCTATAATAGGACCATATATGCAAGGTATAACCTCTGAAAATTTGACTGGAATTTATGCAGTAGTTTTTGAGTTAACTCCGAACAACGAAAACGGCAATTATTTTATATATATAGATAATTAAATTTTTATTATGATGCTTACGTTAGTTAGTATATCAAAATTCATAGGTTGTAGCTTCGATCAGGTACGAAAATATGAATATATATAACTCTAAATATATAAATAACTCTACTCCTGCGCCACCATCGTGTTGTCTAGTAGGCTATAATAGGACCATATATGCAAGGTATAACCTCTGAAAATTTGACTGGAATTTATGCAGTAGTTTTTGAGTTAACTCCGAACAACGAAAACGGCAATTATTTTATATATATAGATAATTAAATTTTTATTATGATGCTTACGTTAGTTAGTATATCAAAATTCATAGGTTGTAGCTTCGATCAGGTACGAAAATATGAATATATATAACTCTAAATATATAAATAACTCTACTCCTGCGCCACCATCGTGTTGTCTAGTAGGCTATAATAGGACCATATATGCAAGGTATAACCTCTGACAATTTGACTGGTTTTTGAGTTTAGTCCAAACAACGAAAACGGCTATCATTTTATGTATGTATGTACATACATATTTGGAATGAAAAAAAAACAATCTTGAAAGTATAAACGTTTCGAATTTGCATTAAAAAACGGTTCATAAATAAGTCTTTTATCGGGTCCGTTTTTCGCAAATGCTGGTAGCTTACATTTTGAATTTAAAAGAAAGAAGAAATTAAATACGATTTTTATAAATAAATCGACACCAGCGCCACCTAGCAGGTCTATTTTTCGCATTCGTATTTCTCATCATGGAGGTAGCACACGTTTTGAATTTGAACGAAATCAGTTGATAAATACGACTTTTATAAATAACTCGACCCCAGCGCCACCTAGTAGCCTATAATAGGACCATATATGCAAGGTATAACCTCTGAAAATTTGACTGGAATTTATGCAGTAGTTTTTGAGTTAACTCCGAACAACGAAAACGGCTATTATTTTATATATATATAGATAATTAAATTTTTATTATGATGCTTACGTTAATTAGTATATCAAAATTCATAGGTTGTAGCTTCGATCAGGTACGAAAATATGAATACAATCAGTCAATAACTAAATTAATTCATAATAAAGGTTTAATTTAAATTCATTCAATATAGATATTAAAAAAAATTAACAAATGCAGAGATTTATGTATGTAAGTATGTACACTGGCGGCAGAAATAATAGACTCGTTGTACTTTTAAGGATTTCGGGTATATTTCTTTAGTCTATTTTAAGATTAATATTTTTTTATAAAGGCCTAGGATGTTATACAACAAACATCATATAAATCCGGTTTCAAACTAAAACTTTTTGGTACGCAGTTTTGTAGCCCATTAAATTTTAGTATAACAAAGTGCAAGTTTCAATTCTCTACAAAATACCATATAAAGTGTGCTGGACAATTTTTTTATATGGAAAAGAATGCCTAGCATCGTCAACAAAAGAAATCGTGAAAAATCAACGGTATTTTGTAGAGAATTGAAACTTACCCTTTGTTATACTAAAATTTAATGGGCTACAAAACTGCATACCAAAAATTTTTCTAAAAACTCTGAATAAAAAGTTTGACAATTTGGTGGATTTGTCGAATTTTTATAATTTTTGTATACAGTTTGAAAACCGGATTTATATGATGTTTTTTGTATAACAACCTAGGGCTTTATAAAAAAATATTAAACATAAAATAAACCAAAGAAATATAGCCAAAACTCTTCAAAGTAAGGCGAGTCTATTATTTCTGCCGCCACTGTATATTAGACTGTGTCAAATAAAACGATTAAATTCTTCCGTTCGGTTCTATATGAGAATATCAAAGTCGGTCTAAAAAAAAAAGTTCTGGAAAAATTTCAGCCCCTACACTGCCGATAAAAAGTATTGGCATAGCGAATTTTGCACGATATATGCAACAATTTTTATAGTAATATTTTTCCGCAAATTTTTTATAAAAATATGGTTTATTCTACAACAAAAAACATACAAATGTGATTTCTAAACTTTGTGCAAAACTCGCGAAAATTCAATAAATTGAACATGCAAATTTTCAACTTTTTAATCAGATTTTCTCGAATTTTCTTGAGTATGCAGTTTTGTAGCCCATTCAATTCTGATATAAAAAATGAAAGTTCGGAGTTAGTCAAAAATCCCATTGATTTTTGAGAATTGTTTTGTTGGAGGTACTTTGAATTTTTTTTTGTATGGAAGAGACTGCGTGAAAAAATTACCAAAAATCAACTGTAATTCATAGCTACTTACAGCTTTTACTTTATTACAATAAAATTGATTGGGCTACGAATCTGCATAATCAGAAAAATTCCAAATAAACAGATTAAAAAGTTGAAAATTTGCTGAAAGTTTGCTGAATTTTCGCGAATTTTTCACAAAGTGTGAAAATTATATTTTTTTGTTTTTTGTTGTATAATGAACCATATTTTCATAAAAAATTGGCGGAAAAATATTACTATGAAAATTGTTGCATATATTGTAAAGCAGCTGTGCCAATACTTTTTGCCGGCAGTGTATGTATCTTCATTATGGTTAGCGCAAAAGCTTTAGTTTTTGGCGTTTTATTTGCAACAGTTCACGCATTATTTCTAGTTTTTCATCATTTCTTTCTTTTGTCAATGTTTCGATCGCCATGTTATGTCACTTCATCTCTGCTAATTGCATGCATTTTTGCGTATTATTAAGCCGCTCTAACGATTTGAAACGCCTTCAGACACCTTTGAACTTAGTTCTGCTTGCGTTTCTAGCTCTTTCTGAACAACTTCCTGGGTGGACATTTTACTATATCTTCTCCCAGTTCGTTGATAGTTGATTCGTATTGCGTCGTGGCTTTGATCGATTTCTTCATCATTAGTGATGGCGTTACTACCACTGCATCCCGCAACCACTTCAATTTCAATATCTTCTGCAACACCCTCCACTGCTTCCTTCATTCCTACCAGCTCATATATAGCCTCTTCTGAAGGCGAAAATTTTTGCGTTCGGTTGGGACCTCCGCCTGTTCCTCTCTCCATGCATCTATTTAATGACACTTTTTTTCTTACGTATCGCTTTTGGTCACCCCAAGCCTATTTTGGGTATTAAAATTATGTCCTGAGAACATTTGTATACGTATTTAGTAAAGGTTTTACCTTTTTCCATTCCGACACGTTTTTCATTGGAGGCCCCGAGCTGTTCAGTTGCAATGTCAGCTGTTTCCAAAACTCAGTCACATTTTCTTTATTTTCCCTAACGAATCCTCTAGCAATATCCGGTTTTTCCTGCATTCTACTTAATAGTATTTCGCTTTGAATTTTATCGATTGTTTTACTCCTGGAATACACGTATACAGCTTTTGTTGTTGTTCTTTGTTATTCATATATTTTATACAAAACAGTAAATACTTAAATTTTGGATATAAGAATTTGTTTCGCTTCTCAATTAATAGGGAAAATATTTTTTTTAAATGGCTATTTTTTCGCTCGGAATTAGTGTTGCCGATAAAGGAAAATTATGTTCGAAGGCGAAAAATTTTCGGCCGAAATGTATATTAAGCGAAAAGTAAAAAGTGAACGACTTCGGGCGAAAATGAAACTCATGATAAGGCTGATTATAAAAAATGTATGAGATTGAAAACGCAAAACGTGGAGCGCATGCAATACAAAGCATTAGATTTAATTGACAATAGTCAAACTACATAACATTGACCTAAAATTTCTACAGCGCAAGTACAAATCTGAGATCGATTTTAAGCGATCGTTATTCGATGTTGCGAATGTGGAATTTTAGACATCCGCGGATGCGAATGCGGATGTTTAAAAGCTAACATCCGCGGATGCGAATGCGAATGCGGATGTCAAATATTTTTAAGAAATAATTTTGGTGAGTACATTAGGGGATTTAGGCAATTAAAAAATGGAAAAGTTACTAATTTTTAATAATGTTTTATTTTTTTATTTAGTACTTCAATTAAAAAATTGGAACATTGTATTTAAGAAAGAGTAATTTTGCTGCCTTTTCGGGTTACAACCTGATTCCTAACGGGTCGTAAATCAAACCTGCGCCACTAAATAACTATTCGCTCGAGGCGACAAACTTGAAACTTGACAACATTGTAAATTCTTTTCGATTAACGCTGCACCAGTTGAGAGGACTTTCAGTTATGTTTCTTTTTTTATTGCGGTGCAACAGTTCCTTTTTGGGAATTGCATCAGGGCTGCAAATGTCGGATGTGTCCTCCTGACTTTCATCTTCACAATCTAGCATAATTGCAAGATCGCCGCTTAAACACCGTTGTGTTCCAATTTGGAGCATCAATTCTTTTGATTGTTTCAGAATTTGGAGAACCTGTTACGAAATCAGCGTTTTTCGATTTCTGTTTTTTAGTTTATTTTTAATCCTGTCTTCTGTGACTGGTTTGAAAAATATGCGCTTATAGCGAGGTTGTGAATAGGTGGATGTTATGTATTGAGTGATTAGTACCTAAAATATATTCAACATTACTAATATGATTAATGGTTACAGAATACCCGAAATATGTATTTTACATCACTAGGTGCTCAATCGCTTTGTAATACTCCGTTACTTATATTTTACTCTTTTGTACTTCACTTCTGATATAGCGACTTAAGAATAAAGACATAAAAAAGCGTGTTCGTCTTTCTATTCGACTAAAAGATATAATATTTCTGGCGACGAGGAAAAAACAGAAACGGGTTAAAATATTCTGTGAAATCAGAAAATAAAAATTGTCAACCTTTAGGAAAATATAGTAATAGTAAATGCCTGAAACAGAAGTCGACAAAAGTCCGCAGCAAAAACCTGTTTTAATAAAAACAACAAAAATGCTCGGCCTCATGAATCCTTATGTAATGGGAAACGACTTTGCAGAGTACGAGCAATTTTTTATTGTAAATGATGGGGTGGATGCAAAAAAAGGTCGCACTTTTCATCAGGCATATTGGTGCTGATGCATATTCCGTGTTCAGGAGATTGTTCTATCCGGAAAATCCGAGTAATAAAACATATGCTGAGCTCGTGGAAGCTTTAAAATTATACTTCGAGCCATCAGTAAATGAAATAGCTGAGTCGTACAAGTTTTACAAACAGAACAAGGGTCAAAGTCGATTAGGGAATTCATTGTTGAACTTAAACACTTGGCGGAAAAATATAAGTTTGAATCCTATCTTAATAGAGCATTGCGCGACAAATTCGTGCGTGGTGTAAGGGTCAATCAGCTATGTTCCAAATTTCTAAAAGAATCCGCGTTAACATTTAAAAAGCATGCGAAATTGCTCTGAATTGGGAAATGGCTGAAGGGAAGGAAGGAAGGAAGGAAGGAAGGAAGGAGACGAAACAATTTGGTGCCAAAGGAGAGTCGTATAACACGTGTGCAGTGCATCAAGGTCGCAGTAGGTCACGAAGTCATAACGAAGGCCGTTCAGAAAAATCGAACGTGTCAAGCAAACCTTGTTTTCGATGTGGCAAAACAGATCACAATGCCGAGCAGTGCATTTGTAAGAATTGGGCGTGTTTTAAATGCAATAAAAAAGGGCACATCGCAAATCGCTGCTTATCGAAATCAAGGACGGACGGACGGAAAAATAACGTTCACCTTAAAAGTGTAAATGGGATGGTAGAAGCAGCAAGCATCACAAGCATTTCAAATGATGACAATGTGGAAATAAAGGGTATTTCTACTAACAGCTCAGAATGCGTAAAACTAATGGTAGGCGGGAGAGCTATGGATTTAGAAGTCGATACCGGAGGTTGTGTTACAATTATATCTGAAGCTAAGTATTTAAAATACTATAAAAATTTCGAATTGAAATTAGTGGAAATTAAGTTTATTTCTGTAACAGTTTGCCATCTTAATTGCGCTGGCAAAATTGAAGTTATTGTAAGCAAGCTGCATTGTTGTGAAAAATATTTATTGAGTTGATTTTAATCAAATCAGAAAGAGATTTTAAACCTCTACTTGGTAGAAATTGGTTAAATGTTTTATATTCAAATTGGAGACAAAATTTTAACTCTATTAATTTCATAGATAAAAATGAAAATGATATCTTAAATGAAATTACACTAAAGTTTCCGTGTGTATTTAATAATATCTCGAACCAATGCATTGAGCATTTTAGGGCCGAAATTATTCTTAAACCCGAAGCCAAACCTATATTCAGAAAAGCGTACAATGTACCTTTCAAACTGAGGGAACAAGTGGAAGAGGAACTATCTAGGTTATGTGCTGAGGGCATATTAGTTCCAGTAACTTTTAGTGATTATGCTTCTTCGATAGTAATTGTTTCTAAATCAGGAAAAAAAATTTGAATTTGCATTGATTGCAAAGTTACCATTAATAGGTTTGTTGAGACCCAACATTATCCACTACCTAGAATCTACGATATTTTTGCCAAACTTGCTAATTGTAAATATTTTTGCGTCATTGATTTATCAGGAGCATATCAGCAGTTGAAGATTTCAGAAACTTCAAAAAAATATGTTACTATAAATACACATAAGGGATTATATCAGTATACGAGATTACCGTTCGGGTTGGCGAGTGCGCCATCAATTTTTCAATCTGTTATGGATCAATTACTTTTAGGTATTCCTGGTACGTCGTGTTATTTAGATGATATTCAAATTGGTGGATCTAGTTTTGAAGAATGTAAAATTCGTCTTTTTCAAGTATTTGAAAAAGTTAACAAATTCAATATAAAAATAAATTTGGATAAATGTTCATTTTTTAAAAAAGAAATAAATTATCTTGGTCATACAATTTCACAAAAGGGGCTAAAGCCAAATAATGAAAAAATAGAAGCTATAGTTAATGCACCTAGTCCAAAAGTTTAACACAGTTGCAATCGTACCTAGGCATGATAAATTATTATAGCAGTTTCATTCCAAACTTGTCAAGCGAGTTAAAAGAACTGTATGGTCTACTACGCAAAGACTCGAAGTTTAATTGGTCAACAAAAATAGGAAATTGTTTTTTAAAGTAAAAAAAAACTATTTCTAAATAATAAATTACTGGAATTGTATGATCCACAGAAACCAATAATAGTAACGTGTGACGCCAGTCCATATGGCGTAGGAGCAGTTTTAGCTCATTTAGTAAATGGGGTCGAAGCCCCAAATTTATTTGCATCTAGCACCTTAAGTTCGTCGGAGCGTAATTATTCTCAAATACATAGAGAGGCGCTTGCTGTTATGTTTGGCTTAAAAAAATTCCATAAATACATATACGGTCATAAAATTACATTATGTAGTGACAATGAAGCATTAAAACAAATTTTTAATCCAAATAAAGACACGTCAAGTATCACGGCGTCTAGACTTCAGCGATGGGCAGTTATACTATCAATATATGATTATGAATTTAAGTATCGTCCTGCTAAACATAACACACCAGCAGATGCAATGTCACGTCTGCCATTGGCAAATGAAACTCATATAGAATCGGTACATAATTTGTCAGATGTAATTGAATAGCCTGTTTGTATAGAAAAAGTCAGAACTTACACTGAGAACGACCAAATTTTATCAAAAGTTATAAGTTACGTTAGAAGTAAGTGGCCGTCAAACATTGTATCAGACATAAAAGACTGGTATAATGTTCGTAAAAGTTTATCCAGCGACAATAACTGCTTATACTACCGAGATAGATTGGTTATACCTGAAAAAATGCGTAACGAAGTACTTGCAGTTCTGCACGAAAACCACGATGGTATTCTTAGATTGAAAATGCATGCAAGAAGTTCAGTTTGGTGGCCTAAAATAGATCGAAGCATAGAAAATTATGTTAAAAGTTGTTTTGTTTGCCAGTCAACGCAAAAAATTCCAAAAGAAAACATTTCGAGTAAATGGTCGCAATAGAAAGAACCTTTCGAAAGAATTCATTTAGATCTTTTTAATTTTGAATCAAAAACGTTTTACATTTTTATTGATTCATTTAGAAAATATATTGTTGTCAAATATCTACCAAAGACAGACGCAATTAGTTTGAGCAACAGTTTGCTATCAGTTTTTAGAATTTTCGGTTACCCAAAAGTATTAGTATCGGATAATGTACCGCCATTCTCTTCTTATCAATTTGAACAATTCGAAAAAAAATTTAACATTGAACTAATGAAATCACCCGCTTATCATCCGCAAAGTAATGGGTTAGCGGAACAAGGAGTACAAACAATCAAAAACAGTTAAAAAAAAATATTTAACAGATGAACGTTTAAAATCTTTACCAATTCAAACCAAACTAAATAAAATTTTAATGTGCTACAACAATACACCTTTTACAACAACAAATAAAAGTCCAGGTAGACTTATTTTTTAAAAAAAGTTACGTTTAATACAAATAAAAACAAGACGTTAGTTTTTCAAAATGATAATCATTTAAAAAAATCTGAAATAAATGAACGAATATTAAAAAAAGGGGAAAAAGTATTGTATAAAAACCATTTTAAAAACTTTGTTAAATGGATTCCAGCAACCATACATAAACAAATAAGTTCGAATACGTATTTAATAAATATTGAAAACTCTATAAGATTGTTCATAAAAATCAGTTACGATATTCTACATTACTAGACAAATATCATCCTTTGATATCTAATGAATTACCTCAAAGTATTGAAAATACCAAATCAAATCCTGAACTAGCAAAACAAAAAAACTATTCAAAAATACGGTATACACCCATGTCTGTTCGGAGATCTACTCGCAAGAGACAAAAGCCTAACAAACTTTCTTATGAAAAACAAAAGAACAATAATATTTTGTTTAACGATATGTATACAAAATTGAATTTAAAATAATAAATTATTGTATTGCTCTTACCTAAACTAATATGCATAAGAAAAAAAAAACAAAAAAAAAACACATAGCTATTGAAAATTATAAACTAATATTTAAAAATACATATTAATGAAGTTTAAGACAAAAAGGGGAAAATGTTATGTATTGAGTGATTAGTACCTAAAATATATTCAACATTACTAATATGATTAATGGTTACAGAATACCCGAAATATGAACTGTGCATCACTAGGTGCTCAATGGCTTTGTAATACTCCGTTACTTATATTTTACTCTTTTGTACTTCACTTCTGATATAGCGACTTAAGAATAAAGACATAAAAAACCGTGTTCGTCTTTCTATTCCACTAAAAGATATAATAGTGGATATGGCAAATAAATTGTTAGTTTCTAGAAATGAAAATTTCGAATAAATTCTGTTTTGAAAGTCGTGGCTGCCTGCAGAAATAGTTTAAAATCTTGTTATTTTGTTAAAAAGATACCCCGTTTTTGATAATAATTTGAATTATGCAATCACGGACGATAAAGGTCTCAGATTTGCTTAGTTCTCGGGAGACTCCTTGGAAGGGTCGCCTGTAATGAATACCTTGTAATTAGTTTTTTTTATTAGTTAGTTGAGCTTCCTAGTTGCAGGCAGTCACAATTAATTACTCACCGCTGTCGGTACCATAAGCTATCAAATCTGATTTGTTGTTCCATTCCATGCGCTCAATGTGTTTTGATATATTTTTTGAGGCGAATGAACGCAAATTTCCCACATATATATCGCTAATACTATTTTAAGATGGCTTATTTCACATTGTCGCTGAAATGCAAAAAATCACAACTAACTAAATATTTGTATTGCCTAAAACGATGTGGGGACTTATGATTCGATGAAATGCATCATAATCAATCAAAAAGTTAATTTTGGATTTTTAGTTAGTTACGGCTTTTTGTATTTCAGCTACGATGTGAGTTAAGCCCTTTCCATACTATACTAACCATATATTACATGCCAAGTCCCACACCTCAATAGATATAAAATTCACCTTGAATTAATTCTTATTTAATTTGTGAACTTGGCTGTCGACTTATTTACATACCATTTTATCTTTATTTAGATGCGTGCTAATTTTGACAATTTACACATTGGCCATTTGAATTATGTTATTGCCAAATCTTATTCTACACTTGCCTTCATTCGACGTTTTGCTTCCGATTTTACGGATCCATACACTTTAAAGTCACTATTTGTTTCACTCGTTCGGTCTAAGCTGGAGTATGCCGTCTTTATATGGAGGCCATATCACCAGTGCCACATCAGTAGACTCGAACGCATTCAGAAGAATTTTCTTCGTTTTGCACTCAGACCGTTAAACTTCGCTGACCCGATTCCTTCTTACAACGCAAGGTGTGCATTATTAAACTTAAAATCTTTGCAGGGTAGAAGAAGTATACTTTCATTCTGTTTTGTTTACGATATCATAAACGGGATAGTTGACTCTCCCTTACTCTTAGAGCGCATTAGTTTTAATATCCCACAAAAAAATCTTCGGAGTAATGACTTATTCTTCCTAGAGCGGGTTAGAACTGTTTATGCCTCGATGGCACCTTTGCTTAGAACATTGAAAGAGTTTAACCAGATTTCAAATTCCTTGGCTTTTGATTTTTCGCTATCTAAATATAATTTCAAATTATCGCTCAATCAATTTTTTAAATAACTACTTATTATGTATGTACATATAATTGTTGCAAATATAGTTAGTTCTATGTAGTCTGTAAGAAATTTTGTATTTCTAGATTACTATTTGAATGAATAAATAAATAAATAAATAAAAATAAAAAATTAAATAAACACGGAACCTAAGAATAATAAGTTTTATGAGGAAAAAAAATAATTACACTAAGAAGAAGTAGATTCATCCAGTTTTTTCAACAGACCCTTGACAAATAATATTCGATTCTCTTTATAGCCAGCCGTTGAACATTTCTGCTGGAAATAAATAATATTATCTTACGCTTTGACTTTAAATTACGAAGGAAGGTGGACGTAGGGGACAGTCTTAAGGTAGCATCTCTACCAGGGTTCGGATTTGCCTCATTTTAGCCCCTCGCTCGCTCGTTAGTTTGCTCTGAGTTAGCGCAACTCACGAGGAACACGCGAGGCTGTTTGCAAATGAGCACTCGTTAGGTACGAGCGCACGCGATGAGTAGCCAGCGAGCGAGTAAGCAAACGAGGGCGGCGCAAGAGTAGAGCGGCAAGCAAACGAGGGCCTCATTAGGTCTGCCCTCGCGAGAGGGGCGTTGCGAGCGAGGCACTCATTTGCAGCAGCAGACGAGCGAGGCGAGTAAATGAGCGAGGCAAATGAGGCAAGCAGATTAGACAGGCAAACGGGTTGTTTGGTCAGCAAAAATGTATGGGATAAAAATTGCATCAACTAAGAATTTAGAGCAAACGATTGTATGCACACATGTAGATATGTATATACATACATATATACACATATGTATGTATTTATTTATGTATATATTTTCATGCACAGAAGAATAGATGCGTGCTATTTTTGCCAGTTTTATCTACTAGGTAGGCTCATATGTGCATACATATATATTACTATGTACTTATACGCACGTATTATTCGCAAATAACAATTTGCAAAATGGTAAAATTTGCCGTATAAACGCTGAGTTAACTTTTTATTTGCAAATAACTAAATCACGCAAATAAGTATTGATTAGTGCTACTATTTGCAAATAAGCGCAAGACGCCGCCATTCTTAGGTTTATTTTCTTTTACGATTGTCATCTTATTGCCTTTTTATAATCAAGACGTTGCCAGTTTTAACTTTATTTTCTTTTTCGATTGTCATATTATTGCCTTTTTATAATCAGGCAATATTAAAAAAGAATTTTTCACCATCGAATAAACAGTGAGTTAGGTATTTGCAAATTATTTTTATTTGCAAATAGCTTACGTATAAACGTAGTATATGTAGGTATAGTTTTTTTAATTTTCAATAGCTTATAAAATTTCAACTTATTCACTTAGGTCTCTTTTTATGTGGTTCTTTTTTATGCGGATTTGAATTTATGAGGTTTTTCAAACATTTTTTTCGCTGTAGCGATTTGCTTTTTTGAGAGCTTTTATTACTTTTTTTCAATATGCAAGGGGCAATGCTTCTGATAAATAATTTGTTGTTGTATTCTTACATACAAGTAATTACTAAGCAATTTGACTAAGTAACTATGTTACATATGTATAAATGAGAACATAATATCTATAAAAATCATTATTTTGTCTTTCATTTCATAAATAAGTAGGACATCAGCATTTTCAAATGAATATTCCTGGTTTAGCCCCATACATATATATGTATGTAGGATAATACAAACTACTATTTGATAATTAAGGCTGGTCCACATAGAACTTTCGCGTTGACTTTGTAGTTGGCGTTGGTTTGACAGAACGCACGTTAAAAGTATGCGTTCTACAATGAAACTTGACAGAGACTACTTTGGCCACTAAATTAACATATTAACGAGAAATAAATTAATATTTCATATCAATAATAGCATGAAAAATATATTTCTTGCCTTCATTTGATTCAAAGGAAAAAACATTTCATTTATTTTATTTATTTGCAACAGCTGGCGACCGACGCAGCGATCTTTCTGCTTTGTGTTGGCCTTAGCGTTGCCAAATTTTGGATATGTGGACGGCTGCTTTGAAATTCGACGCAACGCCAAAGTTATATGCGAACCGGTCTCTATTCTTTGTTTACGCAAATTTTCCCATGTCTACATATCCATATATACATGCATACATATGTACACATGTCCTTGAACAACAGGCCACAAATTAATTTTTTCACCAAGGACTATATGTCATTCAGGTATACAGCATAACTGCTACAAGTAGAAAACTATTTTGGGGGTGTTAGCAAGTGCTTACTTGTTTTTTGTTTCTGCGGCACAAACGATTATAATATCTTCGTTACTTACTTTTCTCTGTAAAGACAAAATACATGCATATGTACATACATATATAAATGCATATATACATAAATACGTACATACAAACATATATAAATATGCATGTTATGTGTGTACACATGTATGAATATAACTCTAAAAAATAATTCATTCCATAATCTATGCTTATGTATGTAATCAATTCTATTTGTTGTTTTAAATGCTGCCCTAATATAATACTTCACATAAATATATGCATATGTACATGCAATTATTAAGATACTTTCGTACATAATCTATTGACATACATTCCCACATTTTTATGCACAAAAATGCATGTGTTGTATCAAGGCGTATTTAACAAGGTGGTGTGGGCCGTATATAAGTAAAAAATTACACTAACAAATTATACGCTGATGTCCATACTGTCATTGGTATGAGTTACAACAAACACATCAGTTTGACGTAATGGCCTCCACGGCGAAAAACTCAGCTGTCCCCCCAACACCACCTTGTTTAATACACCATGTGTTGTATAGTACACTCGGAGCGCTCGCTCGTCGCTCACTCGTCTTTCCTAGCAGAGTGAGTATGCAGACAGCTACTCGCCTCGCACTGCGAGCGAGGCAACACCCAACAGCCTCGCTCATTTAATAAGAGCGCGAGCAAACAAGCAGCGCTCGCTCGTTTGGCGAGCGAGCCAAACTTCACGTGCCTCGCCTCATTGCTGCTACGAGTACGAGCTGCGAGCGCCTCATTGTCTGCGAGGCATTGAGTAGGAGTTTGCTCACTCGCTCGCTCGAACTCCGAGTTTTTGCCCACCCTGATCTCTACAGGCAAAAAATATTGGCTAAAATTTTTGTTTGCCAGATATACGTTTTAACAGTGCACTTGTACAATATTCGCATTCGCAAAAGCTCCGCATTGATTATTGGGAATGCGAAAGCGCATGCGAATGCGAATGCGAATATTCGCAACAACCCTGATTCATATGTATACCCACATATGTAAATTAGAATGCTTTTTTCTTTCGGTCCCATATCAAAATTTCGTTGTCGGTTACAAAAAAATAATGTCGGCAAAATTTCAGCCCTCTCTCTATCTTCATTTTTCAGTTAGCGCTCGCAAAAATAAGAATTTTCAACGAAGAAAATGTTGTTCCGCAACTTTATTTATAAACAGTTAAGTGTAACAAATAAAAGAAAAGCCTTATTGCAGTTTTGTAGAGAATTAAATTCACACACACAAATATATTCACAAAGTTAGTTAATAAATAAAGAATAAAAAATGTACATATAATATTAACATACATACATAGTGGTCGAAAAAATTTAGTAGGACCAAATTTTTACAAGTTTTCACAAATATTTTTTTTTTTGTTAATTAGTTTAGGTTTTGTAGCCCACTAAATTCTAGCAAAATAAGGTGCAACATTCAAGTGCTAAAAATTTTGGTTTTAGATTTTTTTTTCTAAAGGTGCAGTGTTTCCTTACATGTAAACATAAATTGTATTTGTTCGTTATTGAAACCAAATGCGACAAACAAAATTCTAAAAAATCAATCGTAATTTTTAGGTATTTGAAGCTTTACTATACTAGAATTGAACGAGCTGCAAAACTGCATACTTACACAAAATCTTTCAAAAAAAATTTAATTAAAAAGCTCTACATTTTTTAAAAAGTTGGTTGATATGGTTTTTTTAAATATTGCACAAAGCTAGAACCTTAGATTTATACGGATTTTGTTAAAGGTTGAACTTATAAAATTCAATTCAAAGCAAAAAAAAACTAAAATAATAGGTGCTTATGTCACAGAGTCTAAAATTCCCCACAAAAAAGGTCAAGTCCCCGATTCTCTACGCAAGCTGAAATTTCCCGCAAATCGGAAATTCCCCAAGAGTTGGCTTCGCTGATGTAGTGTAGAAACTATCAAAACGTAGCAAGTGAGCAAAGCTTCTATAGTATAGAATCTATACAGACGAGCGCAAGAAAAAATAAATTATAGAATATCAGCAAAAGCATTGCACACGGATGTCAATGAATGTATCGCCACGGGTAATTTTTCAGAAGCATTATATCAGAAGCAGTTGCGTTGACAAGTTCAGAGCGACTCATAAGGATAAAAAATATTAATTCAACACAACAAAAGGCATTGCCTTGGCAATATACTTCTGAAGAGGATTTGGATGTATATACAATTTTGTGAGAATTATTAAAACATAATTAAAATTTTTTCCTGGATATACATAAATAAATTAATTAATTTTTTTCTTTTTGGTTTGTGTTGTCTCCGACAGGGTTGGTATAAGATGCGTTTTTTCTAACGATTTTCCGTCATCATCAAGAATATGTTATTTTACGTCTTTTTACGAACGTATGTGCATCATATAAAAAATAAAAAAATTCGGTGATTTCTTTCGAGTTTGAAATTTTTTTAAATATTTGTTGTTACATAAAAACACTGCCTATAATTTTTACTTTAAGTAACCTAATGTGGGGCTGCCATACGTTTCCGTTTCCAGGGACATGTCCTCGTTTCGGACTCTTTGTTCCCGTGTCCCCGTTTACAACCAAAGTGTCCCCGTATAATGCTTGGGACAACAAAATTTGATTTGCTTTTGTAAATTTGAAATGGTTGGGGGAAAATTATTTCGTCTTATCGTGAGTTTCGCCCTAATATTTTTCATCCACCCGTAAATGAATACGCAGATTCGAAAGTGAACAATTTCGGGCGAAATAAAACTCATGATAAGGTTGATTGCCTATCCTTATTACATATCAGAAACAAGTAGTCCGGATACATCGTTTCAATCGATAGTTGAAAAAGTGCCATCTTTAGTAGTCAGTTGTAATTATCGCAAAATTCGAAAGTGAACAATTTCGGGCGAAATAAAACTCATGATAAGGTTGATTGCCTTTCCTAATTACATATCAGAAACAAGTAGTCCGGATACATCATTTCAATCGATAGTTGAAAAGGTGCCATCTTTAGTAGTCAGTTGTAATTATCGCAAAATTGTGTTATCAAGAAAAAAAACAGATTAGGGGTATTCTCGATCCGTTGCATGAGTGCATGCAAGCATAAATAGCATACTTGCAACACCAAAGTATGCACCTAATCGAGAACTCCTTTTCTTCGCTCATAGCATGCATATGTCAAAACGTTCTTATGTCAAATTAAAAAATGCCTCGTGAAAGTGAAAAGCAAACACTTATACATTTTCTAATTGAAAACGCCAAAATGAATATAATTTTTACAAATGGTGAGTAAATAAGTCTATCAATTAACTATTTCTTACCATTCTCATTTATTTTCAGGTCTCAGAAGTTTTATAAAAGAAATGAAATATTTCGACGAAGATATTTTCATTGTAATGTCGTTTTTAAGCGGCTGTTTTGAGAACGTTCCAAAATCTGTGGAGTGGAGAAGTTCTGTCCTCAACAAGCTGGATGAGAACCGTTTTCGGCAAATGATGCGCGTCAACCACGAGCAATTTAGACAACTTTTATCGCTTATTTGTGATGATCCAGAATTTAATAAGCCTCACGCACAGAAACTATTTTTTTTTGGATATTCAATTAGCTATAGTGCTATACCGTCTCGGCTCAAATGGTGAAAGCGCAGCCATAAAAAAAATCGCGGCAATATTTGGAGTAGGAGACGGCGAAACCGTCTACAAAATAACAAAACGAATCTTTAAAACATTCAGAAACTTACAGTCAAAGTTTATTTTTTGGTCTGATTCAAATGAGCGAAAAGCAATTTCATGTAGAACTTATCACGAATTGCCGGACTGTATTGGATATATTGATGGAACGGAAGTAAAGCTTGCAGAAGCTCCAGTCACCAACCATCAAGCTTACTTTTCAAAAAATCGTGTGTATTCCATTAAAGCGCAAGTTGTATGTGACGATCAACTTAAGATTCGCCATGTTTCAGTGGGTCATTTTGGCAGCAACCCCGATGCAAGAATGTTTCGCTCCAGTCCCCTATATACAGAAAAAGAAAACTTTTTTTCTTCTGAGCAATGGATAGCGGGGGATTCTGCGTACCCATTGCAAACTACCCTTATAACACCATACAGATCAAACTCCCAACAATTAAATCGAACTAAGCGCATAGCTTTTAATTTACGCCACAGCGGATACCGAGTCAGAATAGAACACTGTTTTGGTATCCTTAAAGAGCGTTTCGGAAGCTTAAAGGAACTTAGGATACGTGTACGAGATGAAAAAAGTCACAATTTCTGCTCGGAATGGTTTATGACTTGCTGCGTCCTGCACAACGTTCTCATTAAAAGTTCAGAGTTTGAGGATTATGAACTAAATGCTAATACTGATGATGGAGAAGGCGAAGTATTCAGCAATACTTTTTCTGAATTCAATCAAAATAACCCAGAAGCAGAAATTAAAAGACAAAATTTATACTCCTATATGTTTGAATAAAAAATACGTAAACATACATAAGTTATATCGTTAGTTTTATTTCATTTTAATTCATTTCCGCTTTTAAAACATACAAACTTGAACTTGAAGGAGTTAATTAATAAAATGATAAGTACAAAACAGCCAATTTTAATAGCATAACCAAAGCTTAGTCCTAAGTCTTGAACGCATTTCAGAAATGGTACGAAGGAATCGGCACATTTTATACAACTATATATATATGTACATATATATGTATATACACAAATTCACAAGTAAACATCTTGTACATACNGGACCGGTAAGTTGGCCACCAAGATCATGCGATTTGACGCCTTTAGACTATTTTTTGTGGGGCTACGTCAAGTCTAAAGTCTACAGAAATAAGCCAGCAACTATTCCAGCTTTGGAAGACAACATTTCCGAAGAAATTCGGGCTATTCCGGCCGAAATGCTCGAAAAAGTTGCCCAAAATTGGACTTTCCGAATGGACCACCTAAGACGCAGCCGCGGTCAACATTTAAATGAAATTATCTTCAAAAAGTAAATGTCATGGACCAATCTAACGTTTCAAATAAAGAACCGATGAGATTTTGCAAATTTTATGCGTTTTTTTTAAAAAAAAAGTTATCAAGCTCTTAAAAAATCACCCGTTACCTACCTACATACGTTTATGCGAAATAAAGAGTGCTATATCCAACAGGAATAAATGCAAAGGAATTCCTATAGCTTTCTTACGTGCGATAATTACAGTATACGCTGTATATGTACAAGCATATGAACCGTTCAGTGCACACATCGATTAACTCCAGTTTTTGAAAAATCTTAGATTTAAGTGTTAAAGCACTTGGTATAGTCATAACTTATTACGTTTATAATAACTCTATATAACATACAATAGTACATAATGTTCATAACATTATTTATTTGATTTCATAATATATGTAAATGGAATTTTAAAAAATAATGTACATTATTTGATCGCATCTCCCAACTTTTCGTTGATGGAGTTAATCGAACTGAACGGCTCATATGTAAAATACTCCCTTGCTTTGTTCGTTTTGGACATTAACTCTATATTAAAAAAAAATGCATGTACATGCATACACACATAGATGTGCACTTGCGCATGTGCGTATGCTTGTATGTACGTAAATATATACATTTACAAATGTACATATTTGTATATACACTTACATACATACATTCATCTTAAACAAAGAGATAAAAACAAATTTATCCAATACTACATTGAACACTTTTAGGTTCCATATTTTTTATCTATTTCATATTTCGCAATACGTTCCTTCATTTCCAGCTCTTTATATTTGAAATCTAATTCTTTTTCGCGGAAATATTTATCATTTTCTGCTCTCTTTTCATCTATGTCTAATCTTTTCTTTTCTATGTCAACTGCCTCCTTCTTAACTTTTAATTTTTCACTTTCAAACTGCATTCTTTCCTTTTGAATTGTAGCTAATTGTCCCATAGCAGATCTTGGTCGTGCTTTAGTTTTCCCTGATTGCTTTGGTGTGGATGAGCTTGGGATTAGTGCCTCCTCAACTGGCAACGATGGCGAACGTGGTGAAGGAACTTCGCTTTCAACTAACTGTGTAATAGTTGATGACAGTGTTGGTGAAACGGATGCCAATGTCGCTATGGCTGGTGGTGATTCAGTTGATGGTAATTCTATCCATGGTGGTTCTGTTGATAGCCATGGTAGCTCTGTCGATGGTGATTCTGTCACTAGCAGTGGCGCCCGTAGTGCTATGCCTCGTGGCTCAAATATATTTTGGAGACGCCTATAGTGTGGACATATTTTGAGTATCCTGCCTGCAGATTATTGAAAATGGATTTACCTAATTAACAGCAAATACATATATGAATAGATAAGTACCTATTTTTACCTTCTATGGATTCTTCTCCTTCAAGTACGCCAGCTCCAGTTGAATTCAGCGAATCGTTGGCTTTTACGTAAAGCGATTTGAGGTGGCGCACCTTCCAGCGCACCTGCTCAGGGGTAGCCTCTATGGGGGTCTTTTCAATAAATTTTGTATAAAACATTTGTGCAGTTGGAAACTGAAATGAATATAAGAACATCAATATAAGTTTTAATCGAGGTTCTACGAATCTTCAGATTTAAAACATTGCTTAACTCAAACTTGGGCTCCTCTTCAAGAAAGTCCAGGATGAGCTCCACCTCTCGAGCCTGCCACTTTTTTATTGGCTGTAACCTTGCAACCGATCTTTTTCGCGTAATATCGCTCATTTTCTAAAAATTAAAACGATAAATTGTTGCAAAATAGTAAAATGAATTAAAACTACTTACTCTTTATCCAACTTTATGCTTGTTTACAAATGAGAAGACAGCTGACACAGGGTTGCAAAAAGTATGCTACCATATCATGCAATCAAAATAACACCAGGTTCATAGTAGCATGAGGGTGCAAAGATTTCATAATATTTTAACACATGAAACAACAACAAAAGTATCCAATCATGCTATTTATGCTATCTATGCACCATGCTAGACAGTATGCATCGGATCGAGAATACCCCTATTCTATTTAATTGAATGGCTGCGTTGCTGATCAAAATTATAGTTTACGTATACGCGAAAAGAGACCCTGTAACATGTCATATGAGTTAGTTATACCATGTTCTGACTGACAACGAAAACACTTTGAAAACGAGTTTTGGGATTGTGCGCTGAAGGCTGTTAACACCTGTTTTTAGTTTTTTCGTTGACATTTCCTACATCCTTTGTTTACAGTTTTGCTACAACAAAACAAAACCAACATTTTTATAAGCTTTTATTTAACTTGGTCATCCAGCGGAAATCGCGGAAATTTCCAATCGGTTTTAAACTAACTTCACGACAAGTTAGAGACTTGAAATTTTCAGCATAGTTCCAATCACGATGACAATGCAATTTAAAATGTAAATGAATTCCCTATATGGTCCAGAGATCTTGATTCAAAGGCGGTCAAAAAGTAGTAAGATTTATGGCTAACAGAGCGTAATTTGCCAAAGAACGTAAAACCACTAAAAAAGTGTTAAAGCTGCCGGCGGTAGTGTAGCAAAGCTATTTGTGGCAAATTCTAGATATCAACCTAGTCTAGATATGAACCTCGTTGTAGGCATCATATCAAGGAGACACAATTAGAAGACTCCAGATGTCGCCCCGCCAGAAGAAGTTAAATATTGCGCCTAAATATATGCACTATTTAAATACGCTACAGCCGAAATGGACGTCACGCCATTTCTTTAAATGAAATCAACTGCTGCTATATGTACATATGTATGTTTATACAAAACGTAAGCAAACAACATTTTGCTTGCATAGTCTTCTGTTCTCTTTCATTGCAAGTTGAATTATTTTAATATCTATTGCAAAATTTTGTACATAAAATAAAATAACACTTTTTAATATACAACGCTTTTATAAATGGACTAAAAACTAGAAAATAAGATAATGTAAAAAAAATATTTTTTAAAAACAAGCTTTTATTTAACATGTACAATCAAAGGAATAAAATAAAGTAGTGAAACAAAAGATTTTTTAGCAAGATAATTTTGTCAAAACTGCACTAAAATTTATAAAATAAAATAAGTTAAGGTCTCGTTAAAGTTACTAAAAGCCATTTAGTGAAAGGAGTTATTCAAACTCTAATGAAAATTACTAACAATTTGTACTAATTTACTTCGTTTTTAAAAAAGCTTGTCGGCGAATTCAGCGTACATGCATAATTGGTTAGGTATGTATATGTATGTATGCAGATATTTAAATGCCGGTTTGCTATTCGCGCGACAAACTTTTTTAGAAACGACGTAAATTAATACAAATTGTTAGTAATTTTCATTACGGTTTGAATAATTCCTTTCACTAAATGTCTTTTAGTAACTTTAACGAGACCTTAACTTATTTTATTTTATTCATTTTAGTGCAGTTTTGACAAAATTTTCTTGCTAAAAAATCTTTTGTTATATTACTTTATTTTATTCCTTTGATTGTACATGTTAAATAAAAGCTTGTTTTTAATTTTTTTTTTTTACATTATTTTTTTCTTTCATTTTTTTTCATTAATAACGTTTTAATTTTAGTCTTATTATAGTTTGGCCAGCCAATTAACAATAAATCCGAACTGGCGCATTAAAGATGAAAAAATATAACTTCCACTTCGATAATTATATCTAAAAAACTAGTGCAGACACCGACTGGAATAAGTGGAACGTAAGTTTTCAGCAAAAACCATGATAAAAATATAGTGAGGTGGAACCGCTGAGAAATACTTTTAGCATTTCTGACGTTTTCAAGCATTTTTATTTTAAAATTTACGCACAAACTCACATACACATTCTCATTTCCAATCTCAAACAACAAAAATGTTGAACAATTTAATTTTTTAATTTTCAGTTTTATATGATTTTAAAATGCTGGCAAAGTTGAAAAGACTTGAGAACGGTTTTAGCTCACCATGTTTTTATTATGGCGAAAACTGGTTTTCGGTTGATAGATTTTACATGGACGAAAACACAAGTTTTAGGTCGAAACCCAGTTTTAGCAACGAAAACATGTTTTTGATGTCGGTCACAACATGGTATTACGTAAAAATGTGTTAAAATAGTTCTTGTTTTGTTTGCTTCCAGTTACGTTAAGAAGTACAAATACGTTCCAGAACTGAACAAAAATTTTTTTTGATCTCTAATGGTTATTGTTTTGTTTGTTTGTATATACATACTTTAAAAGGCAGAAGTGCACTCATGACATACTTATGTATATAATAAAATACGTTGTCCATAAATACGTTCAGTGAAAATGTGGTTTTGATCTGAATTTATTATGACTTATGCAATTTCGACAGGGTGGTATGTAACGAATTTCCGTCATCCCTTGTCAAATTTGGTTTGGAGACAAACCGGTTTCGGCGTTGTGCCATCTTCAGTGTCATTTTTTGTTTTTTCGTCTTTTTACGAACGTAAAGGTGAACACACCAAAACTGCGACACTTAGAAATTACTACCAGAAACAAACTAGAAGGCTTTGAAATTATTATTTTTTGTATTATATAACTTGGAAGTTCAGATGTTATTAAAATGTTAAAATATTAGTTATTATTTGCTCCATATGCAAGTGATCGGTATTTTCATCGCACACGCGCCATCATGTTCTGCACGACTGCATCATCGACTTTACGCGATGCGCACAACTACTTTGTTTTGCACTCTTCAATATTTTTCACTGTTTCACCTGTTTTCTGCAAGATTTCTTTGACAATTGACCAATATTCCCCAATAGGACGTGGCTCTGGGCTATTGGGTGGATTGCAGTCGTGAGGTACAAAATTGATGTTATTTGCATTATACCACGGCAATTTGTCCTTGGCATAGTGGCAGGTTCCCACGTCCGCCTAGAACAGTGGCCTACTCCTTATCTGTTGATAAATGACAGAAGACGCCTTTTGAGGCACTCATCCCGATAAACTTGATCATTCATTGTCCCGGATGGGAAAAAAGGGCTGCTCAGCCGGCCACAGGATCAAATAGCTTGCCAAACCATGTGGTTTTTTGGAAATTTGGACTTCATTTTCAGCTTACAACTTTCAGGGGCATCTTGACGACTTGCACCAGTATAAAAATCTTGACCTGCAATATATTTTGAATTTTTATAGCAGTAGGTTTCGTAGTCCATAACAATGCAGTTGTATTTTTTAATTTAGAATTCATACAACTTCCGAATGCGGGATTTCGCTGTAACATTCTACTTTGCGCCTCGGTCTGGCGCTGTTTGAGCTGTAGAACATCTCAATGAAGCTTTCCGCTTTACCTTTTGTACGAAAAACTGCGATCTCCGTACGGATTTTGCAACATAACGCGACAAAATCTTCGGATCTCGCGAAAACGCACTGAGGACCTTCCGAGCACTGTTTTTATCACTTTGACCATGCTAACCCCCGCTCCCTGGTTTTCTCGTAACTGCCAGGCCTTATTTGTACCGATTAAAACCCTGCAAACTGTCGAATAGTGCACTCTTTAATTTTTTAGCAATTTTACGTGTACTTAAGGCCGGATCATTTATAAACTCGTGCAAAATGGTTTGTCTCGTTTCTAACTCGGTTGCCATTTTTAACTCAACTAGGAATCAAATTCAAATGAAATTTCTTCTACGTCCAACTAAGGTCATGTGGTCAGCTTATGGTATTTGAATTTCAAAATATTGAATTCGTTTTGGGTAAGTTATAAGCTTCCCAAAGTGACGCAGTTTTGGTGGTTCACCCTTTATGTGCATCATATAAAAAAAATAAAAAATTAGGTGATTTTTTCGATTTTGAAATTTTTTCAAATGTTGTTGTTACATAAAAACATTGCCTATAATGTTTTCTTTAAGTACCCTACTGGGAAATATAGGCTCTGAGGGCGTATACACTCTAGATCGTCTAACGCCCGAGGGAAATTATCAAAGTGGTTATACTTCTTTGCACATCTTTCCTTTTTGTTGTTTTAATTAAAGGATTTTTGCATGAAATTCGTATGCTTCTGGAAGACATTGTGCCATTGTGAATTTATCTTGAAGTTTTCCCTTGATTTCACTGTAGTCGCTGTCGGAAGCATCTCAAAAGATTTCCCCATATATGTATACTTATTACAGATAGCAAATTAATTGTGCTCTTTTTAAATTTACTGTTGTGTATCCAGAGCTGGTAAATGCAATTACATTACAATTACAATTACATTCCTCAGTAATTGTAATTAGGATTCAATCCCTTTAGTTCACAGCAAAGGAATCGATTACTTTTTCAATTCCTTGAAGTAATTTCAAATGGAATTGTTTTTTTCTTTAATTCCATTACAAGGAATTTCATATTGTAATTGGAATAAATTACGTGCTAGTAATGTAATTTCTTTTATTTCAATTCCTTTGAAAGGAATTGAAAATGTAATTTTTTTCCCCAATTCCTTTGAAAGGAATTGAAAATGTAATTGATTTTTTCCAATACCATTCCTCAAAGTAATTTAAAAAGTAATCGAAAAATTTATAAAAAAAATTTTATTTACTGTTGAATTACAATAGCTTTGTTAAATTTCTTGGTTGCTAACTGCCTTGAATAAACAACTTATACCTAAGTAGTATTACTAATTGGACTTTAAGAAAACTGAATAGCTTAAACTGTAGCTGTTCAGTTTATAGGGTAACGGTTAAATTTTCCAGATCCTACCGCGTACGCGCTTCGTGTGGGACTGGAGATCCTATCTCCTAAGAGCTTTATAAACAAATTTCATTGCTATGGCTAAATTTTGATGATAACACTGTAACGACGCTAAAATTACACAAAAAACGCCGAGAGACGTAAAATTAATTTTAAGTAGTATGTTATGGATCTGTATACCTTTTTTTTTATAAGGTCATTTAGTCAAGTTATTTGCATTTTAAGTTTTCATTGCGAATGAAAAAAATTCAAACTTTAACATGATCATTCGGTCATGTACGATATGGCGTATGGGTAACATTATTTCCTGCTAGTATTTTATACAAAAAATTATTGCACTTTCACCTAACCGTTGCAAACTTGTTCATTTATCCATCGATTTTCATCGGTAGTAGTGTTTTAAGCCACAAAACAAGCAGATATTGGCTAGTCTATACTAATACATATTTTGAAAGGCGTTTTTCTCTGTTCGCAAAGCTCGAGAAAGGCCGTACCGATTTTTTTTTTAAATTTCGGAATCTACTGCAGACTTTCCAAGGATGGTTATAGGCCAAAAAAAAGTTTCGATATAGAAAGGGGGCGTGGCACCTCCCATACAAACCGAATTTTTCAAACTGCATATATTTGTGGTAGAGGACTAGAACTGGGTATGGTGATATATACATATATAAGACCAATTCCATACTCATGGAGAAAAATTTCCATGATTGGAAAATGGGGCGTGGCACCTCCCATATAAACCGAACTTTTCATATTGCATATTTCTGGAAGTGTTCATGATAGACTGTAAGCCTTTTTAAAACTCTTTAGTTATACACCCACATGCCAATATTTCATTTACTTTATCAATTTAACTGAGTTACAATTTCCAAATAGGTGGCAGCCCCCCTCAAGAATATTTCCAACAGTTATCTTTCTCCTCGTAAATTTGATACCCATATTGTAATATCTTATTTATTTTATCAATGTAATTTAGTTAAGCTTTCCAACAGATGGCAACCCTCCTCAAACATATTTTCGGCAGTAAGCCTTCTTAAAACTCTTTAGTTTGACACCCACATGGCAATATTTCATTTTTTTTTAACAATTTGACTGAGTTTAAATTTTCAAATAGGTGGCAACCCTCGTCAAAAATACTTCCAGCAGTTATCTTTCTTAAACCTCTTTAATTCATTAATTTTATTAATATAATTGGGTTTAAAAATTTTAAAATAGGTGACAACCGAATAATAAAAAAAAAGATATTCAAATCGGTTCAGCCGTTCTTGGGTTTTGATGACCGTGACATACGAACACAACATTTTTATATATGTATATAGATATACATAGAAGATGTCCAATGTGTGCTTTCGATTTTAATCTTTGACCGCAACAAAAATTCCACATTGTACATTCGTGAAAGAGCTTTCAGTTTCTCGATTACTTTTACAATTCCTTTGAGTAATTGAAAAAACTAAAGTACTCTTGCAATTCCAGGTAATGGAATTGAAAAAAAAAATCAATTACATTTTCAATTCCTGTCAAAGGAATTGGAAAAAAAATTACATTACTAGCCCGTAAATTATTCTAATTACAATATGAAATTCCTTGTAATGGAATTAAAGAAGAAACCAATTACATTTGAAATTACTTCAAGGAGTTGAAAAACTTGTAATCTGTAATTGGGAGTAATTTAATTCCTAAAGGAATCATTACGACCCAGCTCTGTGTGTATGCAAATGAATTAAAACTGTCAGTAGTGCTTTATTTTATTTAACAACCTCATTTGCAAAAACAAGAAATTAAATAAAGCAGTAACAATATTTATACAAAAACAAACTTTAATTCACAAACAAAAGCAATTTAAATATGTATTCATGCGCTATAATTATAATAGGTTTGAATCGCCTATTGTTTTTTTTAACAGTTGAAAGACAATATTCATAATCGATTTTGAACAACTACCAGATAAGCAGAAAAAATTAAGTCTTCACTTTGAAGTTTTTCGTACGCCATAAAAATTAAATCGCATCGCGAAAATAAATACAGTGAAACCCGCTTAAGTACCTAACCCACTTAAGTAACCAACATTTTTGGGCAATGTGAAGTTTTGAATGTAATCTGAAGAAAATCCCTCTTAAGTACCTAATTAATATACGCATAAAATCCTTCTTTAGAACTGGTTTGTTGATTCCGCGCACGAAACGTGTTTTTTTTTGCGTTCCTCACGCTCTGGGCACTTTCGGCACGTATTTTTGACACGTATGAGAAAGTAACTTATTTTTAAACTCTAATTACCGGAGAAGCCAGGAGAGCGTATGGAACAAAGCTATTAACATCCAGATTGCGTTGAATATTGAGAAAAGGTAGCCCGTTGTGTGCTCGTAATCTCTCCATGGCTGCACATGCATGTAGGGATAAATCGATACCATCAAGGTATTACTCAAATCAGTACTTGTACTTGTATAAAACAAGGTATCGATACCTACTCAGCATCGGAAAGGTATCGAGTACTTGTACATAGAACTACGATTTTGCAGATTTTTCAAAGTTATTGAATTTTTTTCACAAAAAATATGCATTTTTACAAGATTATTTACCTTCGAATATTTTTTCATACAAAAACAATAAAATACATTTTTACAAGATTGATAGATAACGTTTTTTTCATATAAAATAAGTTTAAGAAAATAAATTGTTTTTTGTTATATTTACCCAAAAAAAAACAACTTTTCCAAGTGTTTTCGTGAAAGGCGGTTCGAGATTTCGATATACGGGCATGTTCTGAAATTCAAAACTCTGAAATCGACTCGATTTTCCAAATATTTTTAATTATACATGATGAAAAGAGTGAATATTCTAATTGAAAACCGTAAATTTTAGAACATGCCTGATAGTTATACCTGTTTTTGAGAAAAGCATCTAGCAAGGGACAGATGACCCAACAACCGTTATGTATAGACGGGCTTGCTTATATAGCTGCGGAAATGTAGTGCGCATATCTTCCCATTCCTCTAATGAGCTGCTTTTCAAAGAAGATGCTGAAGCATAATAAGTTTTGCGCTTCCGATACCCAAGTACTTCCGATACAAGTACTTTTTTCGATACCTACTTGGATCGCAGTAAAAAGTATCGAGTACAAAACTACTTGGTAGATTGAGAAAAGTATCGAGTATGTACTAGGATTTACTTGCATCGATTTATCCCTACATGCATGATGATATTCATTGAATTATTTTGCAAACCTATAACTAAATAGGGGAGCGAAGGGTAGTATAAACCACTTAAGATATAATTTCTGTACAAAAGCCGGAAATCTGAATTTTTGCTAATTTTTAATGGATAACACAGCCCGACGAAAAAAACGAGGTCAAAGTGTAAAAAAACCGCGTTTTTTGCAATATTTTAGAAGCCCTAGCAAAGAAACGAAATGAGGGCTTACATTCAATACTTTCTATCTGAAATTTTCACAAAACTACTTTATGACGTTAAAACCGATCTGAGACCTATCCGACGTTTCCACGATTCATAATTCGCTCTCTAAATAATTCGCCAAGTAATTCGTGAATTACCCTGTTTCCACGGCACATTCGTAATTTGTATGGCAGCTCTACTTATTGCCCTTCGCTATTTATTATTATTTTTATTTACTGCAAATATCGAAGTTGGAGAAAAAATGTTAGATGTGGGCGGTATAATAATGTTACTTACTTCAAGAAATTGTTGTTAGTATCAATTTTGCGTAAATTAGCGTCCTTAAATTTCGAAATATCGAAGTTTGAAGAATTTCTGGAATTTACCGTTATATGACATGTGGGAGTGCTTCTAGTCCGATTTCAATAATTTGTAACGTTTTGCTTTTATGTGGTAAGCGAAATAACCGTACCAAGTTTGGTACAAATTGATCGAACGGTTACCGAGATATGCATACCTGGTCATAAGTGGACGGTGCCACGCCAATTTTCCAACATTTTATCATAAACGTGTTTTTTGTTAAAGAGTTATTGTAAACATCAATTTTGAATAAATTGGCTTCTGTACTTACTGAGTTATCGAAGATTTCGTATTTCGCTAAATTATATGTGATGTGGGCGTGGTTATTGTCCCATTTTAAAAAGTTTCAGCCGTTTGTTACGTTGTACTAGAGCTAATAACTGTGCCAAGTTTGGGAGAAATTGGTGTAGCGGTTACCAAGATATACCCATGTAATCATAAGTGGGCGTGGCCACGCCCATTTTCCAAAAGTTTATAACTTTCTTATTTTAAGTCTTAAAATCATTGTATAT
The DNA here is from genome assembly GCF_001687245.7 of Rhagoletis zephyria. Taxonomy (NCBI): domain Eukaryota; kingdom Metazoa; phylum Arthropoda; class Insecta; order Diptera; family Tephritidae; genus Rhagoletis; species Rhagoletis zephyria. The sequence goes on from NW_016158032.1 coordinate 145,578, forward strand.
GTCAATTTTCAGTGAATAAGCTTCAGTAGTTACTAAAACATCGCAGTTTTCGTATTTCTGAAAACTACCATTATATAGGAAGTGGGCGTGGTTACGGTCCGATTTCGCCCATTTTCAATACCAATACCTACCTTGGGTAAAGGGCAATCTATATACCAAATTTTGTCGAGATATATCAATTTTTGCTCGAGTTATTGTGTACACGGACGGACGGGCGGACAGACAGACATGGCTTAATCGACTTCTCTTTTCATTCTGATCATTTATGTACACATTTGTCTATATCTATCTCGATTCGTTTGGCTGTTACAAGCAACCGTTATGTGAACAAAGTTATCATACCCTTGTGCAAAAGTGCGCTCGGGTATAATTAATAATCGAATAATGCAGCTGGAAGCGAAGTTCATCAGAAATGATATAAGAATAAAAGTTAATATACATAAGCAAAATAACGTTGATTTTTGTAATTTTTTCACGGTGTCACTCTTTTTCTTCCACACAATTTTTTTTATATGAGGAAAATGAACAAAATTGTCATCAAAAGAAATTACCAAAAACTAATAAATATAATTGAGGGATTCACAACGGTGTCCTAAGTGTCGTATTGTTGTATGTCGTATACTTTAAAAGCTTAAATAAATGTTTAGAGAACTTGAAACCATAACCAGCTATTTTTTATAACAGCGAAAATTCATAATATGACTTTGATGGTACTTTGCAAACCCCCTTAATATATCTTTTAGGCGTTTAAAGTTTACGACATACAACAATACGATACTTAAGACACCGTTGTGAATATCCTAAATATGCAGCGCAGTGTTGGTTGGTTGGTAGAAGTGTCGCCTGGGTACATTCCCAGGACCCAATTAGTGCTGAAAGCACCATTTTGATACGCTTTCTCTGGGACCCCTGATTTTATCTGCTTTCGTGATTCGTTGGGTTCGACAAACCATTTGGATTTTCCGATGAATCTATTTAGGTTAGTAATGGTAAATTTGGAAATTTCCCCAAGATTTTGGATGGAAAAACTCCCGAGTGTGATCTGCCTTATTTGTGCCAACGCTGGGCACTCGCAAAGATAGTGAAGGACCGTTTCTTTACTTCCCACAAGATTACAGCTACGGCACCGAGGGTTATACGGAAGTCCCATTTTAGCTGCATGTTCATGGGCTAATGTCCCATTATCGTGGCTGTTAACTTGACTATATCTTTCCTCGACCTCTTGAGAAGTTCTTCTGTCTGTTGTTGCAGCGCAGTGTACTATTAACTTGCTTGACTTGGGGGGGGGGGGGGCAACAACGCAAATTTGTGTTATTTTCCAATTGAATGTGAAATAACACAAATTTGCTTTATTTCATTTCTCGTTGAGTAATAATTTTACACTTAACAATTGAGTAATAAAGGAAAATAATGCACATATGTAGGTAGTCACCCAGTTACATTTGACAAAAAGTACTACACGAACAAGTTAAATTCGTTCGACGTTGCGCTCGCGTCCCCCGCCCCCTCCCCTCCTTTCGCAATTATGCACTGGTGGCATTACAACCGTTTAGAAAAAAGAAAATTAATAAAATAACACTAGTTCACTTCTGGAACTGCTTTTTAATGTCCAAGTAATGGGAATTATTGTGTATGGTGTTATTGTATGCATCCTACCCATAGTGGAATTAACCAGGTGCCACTGCCTTATTTGAAAATTTGCCTATAAAATGTGACTATAAGGCAGCCGAGTGTCAGAAAATAAAGCGAGAAAGCCGTTTTATTACTTAGTCTGTTTATTGCGACATCGTTCCATGCAAACATTTTAAGGTTTTCCAGCAATGTTAAAAACCATGCAGATAAAATTCGNAAAATTTGCCTATAAAATGTGACTATAAGGCAGCCGAGTGTCAGAAAATAAAGCGAGAAAGCCGTTTTATTACTTAGTCTGTTTATTGCGACATCGTTCCATGCAAACATTTTAAGGTTTTCCAGCAATGTTAAAAACCATGCAGATAAAATTCGTACAAAAGCGCTATGTCCAATATGACGAGCAGTTATTAAAGACGATGCTTTCCCTATATTTTGTTAGACTTTTCATAAGTAAAAATATTTTGTGAATATTACTTTCTTCATATGAATTATATCACATTTTTTGTTTAATTCAAGGCCTATCAAACAGGTTTAGAGCATTTGAGCAAAAACAACATTTGCCTGTATTTTGTTGTTGCTTCTGGTATCGAAAGTGTCAAAAACAGTTCTAATTTTTTTTCTACATCAAAGCGTGCCATGTGAAATAAAAAAAGATAAGAAATTAAAATGGAAAAAATTCAAATTGGAGTTGTTGTTAGTAAATTGGTTTGCTTCTCGAAGCATTGATCCATCCTGTGCGAGGCCTAGTAATCAGCGGTTGTGCTGAGTTGGGCGAGCGTTCCAAAAGCTGCTATTCAATCGCTGGTTTTGTATGGAAAAAGGTTTCACATGCAAATAGATTTTAACAATTTAGAATTTTTGTGAGAAGAAATTAAAAATATTTGACATTTTCGAGAACAAATAATTTGAAAAAAAATCAAATCAGCTGCTATACTGATACTACCTGTTCAATGTGCCTTGGTTTAGTTGTATTTTTGGAATAAACAAAGTTCTTTTTCCTCCTGTCAGTAAACTATTTTTTTACAAATAGTATAAATAAGCAATGGGAAACAACGCAATATTCAGATTTTGGTATTATTTCCCATTTAAAAGTGGAATAAAGCAAATTTTGTGTTATTGCCGTTTGTGTTATTAACCCTGTAGGTCCCTCCCCTTTGTGTGACAACATCAAGGCGCACGCCATATATCGGAGGAAAAGCTGGGCCAAACAGTAATATATGTTTAAGCGCCAATCTATTATTGTTATTATTCACTTATTCGTTATTTATGTATTAAAATAAATATATAACAAATTTTTTGTGTGTTTCAATGTGAAGAATGTGTCCTCCTGGAATGCTAAAAAATTCTGGTCACCTTATATTAACCCTTTGTAGTAATATATGAAGACGGAAATTCAATAGATAAAAACTTAATTTTACCAGAAATTGATTTTTCGGATTTTAATTTTAGCGATTTTTCGTCAGACGAATTAGAATAACGAGGGCTTGTATTCTATAGCCTCTATGTGCAATTTTCATAAAAACTACTTTGTGGTGTTAGAATCTATCTGACAATTACGTCTTTGGTGGATTTTTATATCAGAATCTAATTTTTGTGAAAAGTGCAGATAGAGCGTATTGAATATAAGAGGGATGGGCGTAATCAGGAAAATGAATAATTGAATAAAAAAAATAAGAATAAGTATTCATTCATCATTTCAACAATTTTGAATGACGAATAAATATTTATTGATGTATTGTGGAACGATTTTCCGTCATCTTTTGTCAAATTTGCCGATGAGGGAAAATCGTTCCACAATACATCATACTCCTACCCTGTCGGAAACACAAACAACCAAAACGAAATTTTTATTCTTCATTCAAGCACTTGCGAATGATGAATAAATTTTTATACATCACTCAAGTCATTTAAAATAACGAATAAATTTTTATTCTTCATTCAAGCACTTTAGAATGGTGAATAAATTGTTATTCATCATTAAAGTAATTTCAAATAACGAATAAATTTTTATTCTTCATTCAAGCACTTTCATTCAAGTAATCTCAAATAACGAATGAATTTTTATTCTTCATTCAAGTAATTTCAAATAACGAATAAATTTTTATTCTTCATTCAAGCACTTTCATTCAAGTAATCTCAAATAACGAATGAATTTTTATTCTTCATTCAAGTAATTTCAAATAACGAATAAATTTTTATTCTTCATTCAAGCACTTTCATTCAAGTAATCTCAAATAACGAATGAATTTTTATTCTTCATTCAAGTAATTTCAAATAACGAATAAATTTTTATTCTTCATTCAAGCACTTTCATTCAAGTAATCTCAAATAACGAATGAATTTTTATTCTTCATTCAAGTAATTTCAAATAACGAATAAATTTTTATTCATCATTCAAGTAATTTCGAATGAAGAATAAATTTTCATTCATGATTTGAGTAATACTGAATAACGCATAATTTTTCATTTATTCATTCTTTCTTGACCACAGTACCAGGTAGACGATCATGGTAAATGTTCGGGTCTTATATACATACATATCTATTGTGTGTGAAATAGTAGAAAATATAGTATCAAAATCTACAAAAATTTATTCATCATTCGAAAGTGCTTAAATGAAGAATAAAAATTTATTCGTCATTCACAATTAGAAAAATTATGAATAAAATTTTATTTTTTATTTGAATAATAATTCATTCAACAACGCCCATCCCTGGAATATAAGCCCTTGATATGTTTGTTTTTATTGAATGCATGTTTGCCTAAACGTATGTTTTTGTTATTGGATTAATCAAATGTGTATATTGACACTGGTTACGGAGATATGTAAAACATTTTGTCATAAGTAGGTGGTACCATACCCCTTGACCAATTTTTTAAATTCTTTATTGCATGCCTACGTACGTTTAGCTCCTGTTATTACAGAAAATCTATGAAAAACTATTAATTTTTAAGCACCTTGTTATTGTACCACCCTATAATCAGAGGCATTTTAAAGGCTAGCATTTGAAATATTTCCGAAAATAATGGGCTTATCGAGTTTGGTAAAGCGGCTTCTGAGATAAAACATTTTATCCTACGTGGACAATTTTCAGAAAATTATCTCCACTAATTACTAAAAAAAATTTACTTTTTTCCTTTTTCAAAAATATCTCAACTTTGACAATGAATTGCAACACCCGGTATTTATACTTGCTTTAGATCTTCATTTTTTCTTTAAGACACATTTGAAGTATTTACTAAAAGCAACGCGATTACCGAGTTTGATAGATATTGATAAAGCGGCTATTGAGATACACAATGTCTGCGGTGTCACACCCTATTACCAAGAATTTTTAGTTATCCTATTTAATGCTTAAATGCAGCTTGTTTAAAGCAATTTTTAGTAATTATTTGCAGTAAATACTAAAAATAATTTTTGACAATGAATTTTAAGCACTTTGTTATTGTAGTCCCCTGTGTTTATATTTACTTCAAAGCTTAGATATTCTTTTCAGGCGCCATTTAAATTCATAAAATATCTTATTTAGTTCAAAAGTTATGATTTTTGCAACGAAATAGTCAAAAGGCCCCATAGTGCGACGGCAAAATGCCAACAGCAGCGACAACGTGCCAAAGCAAACCAAGGGACCGAATATCTAAATATATACGCACACGTACGTAACCAAGTGCATACATCCGTATATCACACATTCATATAATTAAAAAACTCTGATTATTTAATTTTAGTTCTGTTTTTAATCTATGAAGTATTTCTAAATTTCCAGGATATTTAGCGTGGTAAAAATAAATTTAAATAAAATCATTTATCCGAAGTTTGGATGTACATAAAAATTCTTTCAAATTCTTTTTTCAAAATTGTTTTCCAGACTTTTTGGAAAATTATAAACAGCAAAATTTCTATAATTTCGATATGCAATCTATTCAATATGTTTCTAAGTACATCGACTTATTTGTTGCGAAATCATTGGTTTCATAGAAGGAGATCCTCTGGCTCTGATGTCACTCTATGTATCGTAGGTCAGGAGTAAGCTTTAAAATTGAGTGAATTTGGAATCTGTACTACGACGTTCAGCGAAACTTTCAAAAGTGCTTACTAACATTTATTATCGTATACACCACAAGCAGGATGGCTTTGCATCATATATGTACTGGCAGACGTAAGTTGCTGGGGCTCCAGACTCTACACGATAGGAGAATTTGTCAAACTAACAACGGTTCAAAGGGTGGCGTGCATGATGATCACGGGGGCGTTACCCTCAACGCCGACTAAAGCTCTAGAGACGTTGCTTCACTATCTGTGGACCTATATGGGAAACTATAGGCTATTAGACTAAACGCGTTGATCAAGTGGAGTGATATGAGTTTCGGACACTAGAATTCTGGAAGATCCCCCAGCAGTCTTCAGGTGCATGGACTAAACAGTTCCGCCCACTGGACTGATGAATCATTTCCAAACAAGGATCCCCTCAAGCAGTGAATGGGAGGAGGATTCAGTCCTTAACTCTTACTCCGACTCAGCAGCCATCTACACTGAAGGCTCCAAGTTGGATCTGAGGGTAGTAAATGGAGTATACTCGCAAGAACTCTCACTTAGCCTCAGTTTTCGTCTACCAGACCTTTGCAGCGTTTTTCCAGGTGAACTTGCAGCAATCAACTCAGCTACAAGATGGCTGATCGATTCTTCTAGTAATTCGCATGCAGTAGCTATCTTTTCTGATAGTACGGAAGCTATCACAGAATTTAATTGTGACAAATCGTCGTCAAGGATTGTCATGGAATGTAGACGTACCCTAAATGAGCTGGCAAGGAGATACCCCACTCAAGTTGTATGGGTGCCAGGCCACAGAGATGTACCGGGTAAATGTGTTGCGGATGAACTGGAAAGAAAAGGCACATTACTGTCAGCAATCAGTACTGCTCGAGATGCGAGCATTTCCTTATCATCCTGCAAACTCTGGCTGGAGAATAATTTTATCGAAAGGGCAAATACAAGATAGTCTGCGGAACCCACGTGCAGGAAGCAATGTATATTTGACCTAGTTTGGATAAGCGTAGATCTAGCCTTCTACTCCGCTTAGAGCGACCAATGCTCCGCCACGTAATTGGAGTTGTCACCTGGCAATGCCTGATGGGAACCCAGGCTAGTAGGATGCAGTCAAAAGATACTGTCGTAGCTACCGTGATGAAGAGGAAATCGAAAGCGTAGAATATTACCTCTTAACTGTCCTGCATTGGCGAGGGCTGGTCGGCTATCGTTTCTCCACTATTCCTTTGAATGTTTGGCTGAACTGGATTCAGCTACGATCTACGAAGGTTACTACCACTCATATAAATTAGAAACAGTTTTGTTTTAACAGCGGTTGCCCCTCGGCAAGCAATGGTAAACCTCCGAGTGTATTTCTGTCATGAAAGAGCTTCTTATAAAATCAAATTTCATTTCGGTTTACACAACATCACATAAGATAACAACACATAACAATGTATTGAGTGATTTAAATTGATCAAATCACAAATCAAGAAATAAATTTTACTCGTAATGTGATTCGCCGAGGAATTCAGATATAAAATTTGTTTGGCATTTACTTCGCTAAAGTGAGTTTATGTGAGGCGAGTTGTAGCTGAAACAAAATGCCGGCGAACGGCGAACTCACAACAGCGAAATTCGCGCTGTCAAAATTAGAACACCCGGAAGCATATGAAATTGAACACAGCCAAAGCGAAATGTGAAGTTCGCTCGGCGGCGTTTCACGGCGATAGATTAATTTCGATCGCCCTACTGGGCGATGGCATCTGCACGTGCCAAAGGTGGCCGTATTTTTTTTGCTTTCAAAGTTTTAGGAGAAAACTACATAAACACGAATTAATTTTGTTGTTTGAAAAATACAGTTGTGGACTCGTTAAATCTGACTTAAAATGCAATAGTTTATAATAATTTCTCTTTTATGTTTTATGTTTAAATTTATTATCAATAAATTTGATTTAGTTTTTCCTAAATATGGTCACCCAAATTGTAAATGCGACCAAATGGTATCTACTGTTTTCGCTACCGCTCGAATTCTGTTTAAGTAGGCGAAATAGCTGGGCGAGCGGTGAACGACAGCGCCGCCCAATTTGGCGAGTTTTGTCGTTCGCCGATATTGTGTTTCAATCATTAGGCTGAGCAGAAGAAGGTGATTTAAGGTAACTTTAGGTGAGTTGAGTTGAGGCAAAGTACGGTGAGCAAAATAACATAACGTATCATATTTTATTTTTCAGTTTTATCTTTGTCTCTATTTTATTTTCCCTATATTTATCTTTATCCTCCTACACAGAGAAAATGAGACAGGTAAAATGCAAGTTTTTAAAAGAAATTGTAAAATAAAATTTTTTGATATAATTTTACTTCATACAAAATAAAAAATACAGTATTTGTACTTACGACTTTAAAACGAAACATTCGCAAAACAAAAACGATCGTTATAATATATTCACTTTTTTTACTGAGGGGAACAAACGACATTAAAGAACTAGCGTCAAAAATGCTTATTTTAAAAACTTAAATGAAAAATTTTAGAATATTTTCCCAACAAGTTGTAGTGCGACACAATTTTCAACAAGCAAAAAAACAACTAGACATTTTTTAAATAAAAGCGTTAATTTATTTTCAGTCAATTAGGTATGAAAAATATTTAAAACTTAAATGTTTTACATTAAAATTTAAAAAGCTATAATGAAAAACTTTCATATCATTTGGCGGAAAAATTGTGTTCAGATAATTAAGTTACTTCAATCTTCAGAAAAGGCGATGAAGTTATACAAACAATACTGCCATTCTAACCCCTAACTACATATAAGGGACATTGGTGGACTTCTTTGACCGAAAAAAAGCTTTGGTAAGAGTAACTTACAAAAACAAATTCTTATGGGTTATTAAATAGTAATTTAATTTAAATTACAGGATTTGGCAGCGTGAAGTAAAATTAGCAGGCCCAGCTTGGAAGTAAGCCAAGAACATCTGTATGTATGTATTTATGTATGTATATAGAAATATATAAAACATCTGTATTTCATTTATTAAATGTTGTAACTTATTTATAAGTATATGTATATCAATATATTTTTGACAATGTGTGTACCAAACGACTTGTTGTAATTTAATAAAAATAAAATTTGAATATCATATTTGAAAACGCATATTTTTAAAATGAAGATAAAACATTTTAGGATTTAATTTCAACATGCGCATATTCAATTTTCAAACAATCGTTTTTAAAAACGATTTGAAAATGTTCGTATCAAAAACCAATACATGGATTTTGGAAATTGAATTGAAAATTTTCATTCTCAAAATTAAAATAAATATTGTAGGTGAAAACCTGGGTCAAAACGTTTTTAAAAGTAAAACGTTCCATACAAATTTGAAAACGAAAATTTCTCTGTGTATCTTCTTATTCACACTTGCCTTCTCACTCTCTGTTAGATATACAAGTTGTATGTACATTAGACCGGGTTGGTCTCCATACGAAAAAATGTATTTGAAGCTGACGTTGAAAAGATTTCGCCACCATAAAAAAATTTATCCTTCTAAAAACCGTCAAAATGTCTTTGTTCCAGTCTTGAGGAGCTTTACTTTTCTTTCAAATTTCCTTTTGCTCGGAGTTCACATAGTTGCACATTTCACATAGTTGAGTCATATACCCAAAGTTGTACCCCTTAAGATATCATTATTGTTTCACCAAATTCAGGTACTTTAAAGTTTAGCTTTTAAACTGTTTTGCCAATTCATTAACAACATTTTTTTAAATAATAATGTATTATTTAATCTGATTTTTATAACATTTACCTTTTCATATCTGCACATATAATTTTTTGCTTACTTAAAATTTAACTCACGGTATATTTGGAGAAAACATGTTCGTGCTTCGTTTTACAAACACTTGTTATTCTTTTTATTTCCAAAGCCATATGGTATGCGTTGAAAACCTTGTAAAATTATTACAGTTCTCATGCAAGACATATACATATAATGTGGTATCAATGTGCTTCCTCAAGGTTCATAGTAAAAAAACAGAAATTTTTGAAAGTTGTTGTTGTTTGAGATTGAAAACGAGAATGTTTGTGTGAGTTTGTGTGTAAAATTTTAAAATTAAATTGCTTGCAAACGTCAAGAATTTGAAAAATTCCGCTCAGCGGTTCTACCCAAGGCACATAAATACAGGTAGAAGCCAAAATGACGTTGCTCTCATGAGAACCAAACCTTTAAACTTCAAGTTGGCTTTCTTTTATTTCCTATATTTCGTTACGCTTTAAATGTCATGTCGTTTTTTTTTAATGTTCGTTAAAAACAAATTTTAATTAACATTTGAATTTGTGTAGTGTTGTGCGGTTTATAAATCAAATACCACTAATTTTTTTAACGTGCCTCAATGTCCTTCGCGTGAGGAGCGTTGAGAAAGCAGCTGTGGGGCAGAGCCGCAGCGAAATGCCTTGCTGTGCGTTAAACTTATCAAAGCAGCAGATTTTATAAATGCACCGGGTGGTACAGGAAAGGCACGTTTGATGCCAAGTGCTGTTACTATGACTCTTATGCCGAAAAGTCCTTCCAACAACACTGCAACTCATAAATCAAAGACAAAACAACAAACGAATTAACAAATTTTAACTAGAGAAAATAAATAAATAAAATTAAACTTCAAATTTACTTAAAAACGTCAAGCAGTGAAATGTAATTTTTTATTTTTCCTTACACACGCTCATTTTTATTTTTACTCTCCCGAAAACTTTGACTTTTGTAGGTTTGACGTCAAATTGGCTTCTACCTGTTTTTATTGTACCATGGTTCTACCTTCCTATTTTTTTATCATGGTTATGACATCAGCCATGGCCGCCATCTTGATGACGTACATGGCTCAATTTTTGAAGTTGCCAGATTCCTAAAAAATTATCTTATAAAAATACACGATTTTAGTAAAAAATACATCCTGTTTTATTTCGAATATGTGTAGCCCTGATATTTACCGTTTGGCGTTGAAGTTTGTGCATTTTTCTGCGTCTTTGAGTTTATTTAAATTATTAAAAATTTAAGTGCGCTGTTTTTGATTGCAAAAATTATGCTGAAAAAGGTAATTGTAAGTTTTACCGTATGTCTAAAGATGAATTGCAATTTCGGTAGCGAAATTTTGTCAATGTTATGAACGCTTTTTATTTAAAAAATGCGCGAGTGCGTTCTGCTCAAGAATAAAATCACCAGCAAATTTCTATAAGCATTCGATTTACATTTCATTTGTCACTATTGTACGAATATCATAATGTTAATCCAGTTTCACGTGAAGTTATAACATTTTATGTTGTTATAATAACCTTTGCCACGATTTTATATCAAATATGCCCATTTGATTAGGATTCCTAAAATATGCTATACGGCAACTATATTTTCTGCGTTTTGTGTACTCTCCTTCTTCGTAAAATATTTCAGCCCATGGTGTAATAATAATTATTCCACCATGATTTCAGCCAATCAAAACTCAAATCGCAACTACGTCATTGAACGAAAACAAATTTTTGACAGCACCATGTCGTAACCTTCTATTCTATGAACCTTGATGCTTGCTTATTGAAACATGCTACTAGAGTTCGTTCTTTAAGGCAAAACTGTGTGCGTTTGAGCGAAATTGTGAAGTATTCGACAATTTTTTACAAGAAGCATATGGCTACGTTTCGCACAAACGCACAGCTGAAACCCTGACTGAAATGCAAAGAGCGAGAAAACTGTGCTGTGCTGTTCGTACATCAATCCGGCAGTTAAAGCGACTGTACAAACGAAGCGCAACGAATATTTGAGACCACGCTGTGGCTGAACCAGTGTTGGCAGTTTTGGTACAATTGTACTCTTTTGATACAATTTCGTTTACAATATACTTTCCTTGTGATGAATAATATCTATATATGTGATGAATAATCTTGGGCCTGTTCGAGGCACGTAATAAAAGCGGCATTACTGCCGTACTGATGAAAAATGGCAACATTGTTGCAACTGCCCAACTAATAATACATTGCTAGAAATGCATACAGAACGTGATACTTTAATAATTCGCGCAACACTGCGGTTGTGATTGCAACTCGAACAAGCCCCTTATCTTACTAATATTATAAATGTGAAAGTTTGTATGTTTGGATGTTTGGGAAATCATCACACGGAAACGACTGAACGGATTTGCATGAAATTTTGTACGCAGATAGCTTATGGGCCAGATTGGTTAATAGGTTATTTTTTTATACCCGAGCGCACTTGTGCACAAGGGTATTATAACTTTGTTCACATAACAGTTGTTTGTAACAGGCAAAACGAATCGAGATAGATATAGACAAATGTATACATAAATGATCAGAATGAAAAGAGAAATCGATTAAGCGGTGACTGTATGTCCGTCCGTCCGTCCGTCCGTCTGTGCACACGATAACTCGAGTAAAAATTGAGATATCTTAACGAAACTTGGTACGTGAACTTCTTTTGGGCGTGGGACGGATGGTATTGAAAATGGGCGAAATCGGATAATAACCACGCCTACCTCCCATATAACGGTAATTTTAAGAAATACGAAAACTGCGATATTTTAGTAACTACTGAAGATAATTCACTCAAAATTGATACTTACAATGAGTTTCAGACGGAAAACATGAATATTATAAATTTTTGGAAAATGGGCGTAGCCACGCCCACTTATGGTTACATGTGTATATCTTGGTAACCGCT
>NW_016158032.1:160179-163508 GCF_001687245.7 Rhagoletis zephyria
TTGGTTTCAAACTCGGACAAACTAGACAAATTAATCAGATTTTATTTTTAATTGGATTAACGATTAATGTTTTAAATTAATTAAACGTAATCGCAGCCAGCGATTAACGATTCAAAAAATGTTATCATTAATCGTACAGTTGATAACGACTAATTAATTTTAATCGTCAAACGCGATTAAATTAATTAATTAATCGTTAATCAGATTAACAGTTTTCCAATACTGTGTGAAATCATGTTCATATTCAACGGAGAAAAATCGAGGTTTTTGGAAAAGAGGCGTAGCACCTCCCATACTGACTGAAAGTTTCATATTGCATATCTCTTCAAATGTTTGGGGTAAAGCACTCAAGCTTGGTATGGAAATACATATGTATGTATGTATGTGAAACTAATACCATACTCATGGAGAAAAATGAGAGTTATTGGAAAAGGTGATGTGGCAACTCCCATGCAAATTGATTTTTCTATGCTGCATATCTCTGGAGGTGTTTATTGCAGAGGACTGGAACTTGGCACCGAGATGTGTATACAAAATAAATTCCATACTCAAGGAGAAGAATTTGCGTTATTCGAAAAGGGGACATGGTTCCTGCCGTACAAATTTACTGTTTTATACTGCTTATCTCTAGAGGTGTTCATGGTAGAGTACTGGGACTTGGTACTGGGGTATGTAAAATCAATTCTAAATTCATGGAAGAAGATTAGGGTTATAAGAAAAAGGGGCGTGGCACTTCCAGTACAAATTTACTTTTTCTTGCCACATATCCCTGGAAGTGTTTGTGGAAGAATACTGGAACTTGGTATGGAGTTGTGTATGCAAAATGTATCAATTGCTCATGGAAAAAATGTGAGTTATTAAAAAAGGAGGCATGTCGCCTCCCATACATACTAAAAACTTCTTAATACATATCTCTGGAAGGATAGAAAATCTCTCGAAGTATTTTAAATTTGTTATGGAGATTTATTTTATAAGTGCCGTACTGACAGAATAAATTTCATTAAATGGAAAAGGGAGAGCCGGGTTCGGCTTTATAATCTAAAGCTCTCTTGAGGCATTTGCTACAGTAATGAGAAGTGGTATTTTATCAAGGCCAGGTTACTAAATTTGAGTTGGAAATATTAGAACCCGCCGTGGCACTTCCAAGAAGGTTACATGTTTACGCGTCGTATACCTGGAACCATTTTAAGGTAAACTTAGAGGGATTGATATCTTTCGTATGCCTAGCTCGCAGACGAGATTTTCTAATTTCATAGTTTTAAACGGCCTAAATACCTTAACTCGCTTAAAAAACAACGAGCTATAACGAAATGGGCACAGAAATAAAATCTAACATTATTAAATTATTTTTCTTATTTGCATAAAAGCGCGGGGTGAAACCCGCGGGTATAAGCTAGTATCTATATATAGCTCTGAAAATTCACTGGGGGAAATTTTATATTCTCTTTTTGTCTTCGTCTTCTCGTTTTTGCCTTTGCAAGTTTTGAAAAAAGGTTTTGAAAGAACCATTTTACCATAGCACAAGGTGTGCTATCAACCTCACATTCCTAGGCAATTTTTGAAAGAATTTTTCGATACTAAATCTTATTAAAACAAAATGTCGAGATCAGCTTCATATAGAAACAATGTCATCGTTAATTAAGAGAAAGATGTTCTTAAATATCATAACTCTACGACACTCACATATTGACTAGATTTGACTACTTATTTTATTATTTTTTAATTTTAATTATTTGTTTATAAAACTATAGTTTATTCCCTAACAAAAACTGTATGAAAATAAGTTAAAATTTTTGAACAACATTAAAAAAAATCGACAAAATTTTTTAAAATTTTCGAGCTTTCTATTTCATTATTTTTTTTTTTAATATTCTGCTGTTTTTCAGCCCATTCAATTTTAGTATAATAAAGTGCAAGTTTAAAGTAGCTGGGATTTACCGTTAATGTGGGGCATTTTTTTGACAATGTCGGTCATTATCTTCCATATTATCTATGTATTTCGACAATTTTTTTTAATGCAAAAAAAAAATATTAAAAAAATATAATTTAAATTGATCGCGCTTCAAAACTGCATAATCAAAATATGTATTTCTAGGAAATCGTTTTTAATTAGAAAATCGAAATTTTTACGAAAGTTTGTTGATTATTTTAATGTTGCGCAGAGATTGAACCTTGCTTTTATACGGGTTTTGTTAAAGTATAAACTGCACTTTTATAAACAAGTAATTAAAATTAAAAAATGTTAAGATAAATGGTCATTCTTGTCAATATGTGCGTGTCATAATGTTTTGATAAGCACTTGAAATATTATTAAAATGTCAAGTTTCAGTACTGAAATCAAAGAAGAGTGTCTCTTTTATCCATTCATAATAACTTAAAAAAATTAGTTTGTTATCTTACTAATCTTATCTTACTAATATTATAAATGTGAAAGTTTGTATGTTTGGATGTTTGGGAAATCATCACGCGGAAACGACTGAACGGATGTGCATGAAATTTGGTACGCAGATAGCTTATAGGCCAGATTGGGTAATCTTACTAATCTTACTAATATTATAAATGTGAAAGTTTGTATGTTTGGATGTTTGGGAAATCATCACGCGGAAACGACTGAACGGATGTGCATGAAATTTGGTACGCAGTTAGCTTATAGGCTAGATTGGGTAATAGGCAATTTTTTTAAGAGTTGCCACCTGTTAAAAAAGTTTAATTTATTTAATATGCGGGAACGACTGAATGGATTTGCATGAAAATTTGCACAGATAGCTTATGACCTACAGTGGTAAATAGGCTAATTTTTTGGAAGAGTTGCCACCTGTTAAAAAAGTTTAATTATATTAATACGCGGATATGACTTAACGGATTTGCATGAAATCCGTGGAAGTTTTCACACAGATAGCCAATGAGCTAGGTTGAAAAATAGGCTACTTTTTTAAGAGTTACCCCCTGCTAAAAAAGTTTAATTAAATTAATACGCGGAAAAGTCTGAACGGATTTACACGAAATTTTGCTAGCAGATAGCTTATGACCGACAGTGGAAAATAGGCTAATTTTTTGGAAGTGTTGCCATCTGTTAAAAAAGTTTTAATTACATTAATACGCGGAAACGACTGAACAGATTTGCATGACATTTCGCACAGAGATATCTCTTGACCTATTTTGGAAAATAGGCTACTATTTTAAGAGTTATCACGTATTAGGAAAGTTTAATTAAATTAATACGCGGAAACGACTGAACAGATTTGCATGACATTTCGCACAGAGATATCTCTTGACCTATTTTGGAAAATAGGCTACTATTTTAAGAGTTATCACGTATTAGGAAAGTT
>NW_016158032.1:167857-170875 GCF_001687245.7 Rhagoletis zephyria
AAAAAAACTAAATTACATATTTTTTCAAACTGTGGAAAAGTACCACTATTTAAGGACTTCATCTATATTTCCTCATGGCTTAAATTACTTTTTTCAACTAAGCAAAAACTTTGAAAGACTAAGAATTCGCTAGAAAGAGTATCTAACTTAATGCCTCGTATGCAAAACTCTTTTACAATGTTAGTAAATTGTGAAAAAAGAGTTGTAAGTTAAAGGAAATTTGTTGTTATTAAACGGTTATTTATTTTCGAGATAACTAACAACACACGACAAAAAAATGTCAGCCTTCTTTTTAAATAATTTAAGCTCCATCATATTATCGCAACTGGTACGTAACGAGCCGGCGATATGCCCGTAAAACGATTGATCTTTTTGTTGTATTAATTTTTTGGGCATATCAAACATTATCTGAAACATGTTTATAATTAAATTATTTTCTTCTTACATTTTACAGTTCAGTTTAAGGAAGTTCCAAAGTTATGTAAACACCTTAAGAAAATCCTAGAGTATTTTGTTTGAATTGAAAATTCAGTACAAATCAGTACAAATTTTGAAAAATCAGGACATTAGCGTACTGATTGAAGAAATGAATAAAATCAGTACAAGAGTTGAAAAATCAGTACTGTACTGATAAAATCAGTACGTCTGGCAACCGTACCCTGAACAAGCTTCTCATTAAAACTCCGTTTGCCGTTCGGAGGCGGCGGACAGTAGCGTGACCCATAAAAGTTAGTCGGACAAAATTATTTTATGGATTTAAACCATACAACGCTTTAAAATGAGTAAACAATGGTTCAGCGAGGGGGGTCTATAGCTCACCACATGTGCGGCAAAGGATTAAAAAGTGGCATTTTTGAGATTTGTTCACTTAATCCAGTGTACTTTCCGAACTACTAATTACATATAATTTTATAAATACGTTTTGGAATGCCCAGTATGTAGGCTTTCACAACATGTACATACATTTGCAATTTCTTTTACAGAAAAGCCTTCAATCAGCTTTGTTGAATAACAGACAAAATTAACGTGGAATCTTATTTCTAAAAACAGGTAGGAAATTCAATTCAAATATAAATCATTATGTACTTAATATTTTTTTGTGTGTTTTGTACGTAAAACGGAAGACCGTAATAATTATTCCAATAAAAGTAATAAAATGTTTGTTCTTTTCAAAATCAAAACTTCGAAAAACTCCATTCGGGGTACTGAAATAATTTTTGGTTCCATTTTACTAAAATGTTTTTCGGTATACTATAAGGAATTTTCGTCTATTTTTATAACATTTACCAAAATTCGTTCATGCACCGTATTATAAAATATTGTTTATCACTAACAATTATAGAAATTCGCCAATAACTTTAATAACTAACTCAAGGCTCATTAAACAGGTAGCAGGAGCAGAGTAGCTAATTTCATTTTTTTTTTTCAATTTATTTGCTTTCTAAATTTTATAGCTGTGTTTATTAGGGCGGGCTGATTTTTATGGATGAAAAAAATTCAAAATGGTATAGCAAAAACGTAATCTAGATTAAATTCTAAGAAAATTCTCTGAAGAAACCATGGGTCTAAAATCAAACCCTAATCCGCGCCTCTCGACTTGAAAATTTTTTTCCTCTTCTTTCGCTAAAATTATTTTCTTTTTTTGAAATGTATTATGTTTTATTATATTATATTATAGTTTATGCAATACAGGTTTGACAAAGTTATGGGCATTTTAAAAAAACATTCTCACTGTCAATTCGAATAATCGATTTTTGCCTGAAAAACAAAATCGCGTTTAATTCGGCCGAAAAATTTTTCCGAGCCAAAAGAAAAAATACGTGTCTCAATATTTGGACCAACAAACAATGTATTTGAGTTTGGTCGAAATTAAAAATCATGCTCGTACCTGACCGGTTGTCTGGAAATGGAAAGCATCTTCTAAATTTTAAAGCTGTGTTTATATTCATTGATGTACTCTATTGTAACTAACTGTGCTATTATTTTCTTTGCATATCGAGTTGTCCATATATAAAAGCATCATTACGTGCAATTTCAACAAAGACTTAAACAACGAACTTTATTAGTACTATGACCTTTCATTACTTAAAACGGACTGATGCGAACTCGTGCGAAGTCTAAGCTCTTCGGATATGTAAAACGAGATACCTGAGGTAAAAAATATAAAAAATACAGAGCGGTGTCAGCTTTTAAATTGTCCATTTTATATATAGGTTATAATATTCATTGCCAAATAAAAACCTATCCCTTTATGCATACGTTGATGCAGTACTACCAAAGGATATGACAATTTTGTTTTCTCCTTTTTTCAAATGTATACTTCAACAAAGTAAAAATATTTCAAACGTATGCACTTTTGTCAATAACTCATAAAAGTTAACATGACTTCTGTTTCAAATATATAATTTTAATTTTCCAACATCTGCACGTAAGGAAAATGTCAACATGAAAGTTACAAATAAAATTACCGCATTTTTTAGGTCAGCGGACATCTGTTGACTTAAACCATATTAAATTATCTTAAAATTTTACAATGAGTTTTGTCCGGCTAAATTGATCAAACACGCCAATGTGTGGCGTGAAACTGTAGGTCCCTCCATTTGTGTAATTACCCCTAATAATGTAATAATAGCCGATAGCCTACGTTGCTCGTGCTTTTACTTTATTTATTGTAAATTTTTATAACAAAAATAATAATAATAATAATAACATATTCCCAAATTTTATATGTATGGAAGTAATATTTCAACTCAAAAATGTTTATGTAATGTATATTTCGGTAATCTTTCTTGGAGATCGAGCTAAATATTATGCAATACCGGTATAAATATAACCTTTCGATGATAATCTTCGGCGCTAGATGCACGATAATTAGCCCGAAATTTTATCTATCCACTCTCCGAGGACGGACAATGTCCAAATAGTATAATTCCTTAGCGTTATCGGTACCTAACGCGGTAAGCGCTTTTTCTACGCATTTTGCTGTTATCCCCCTACGAATGTCTGGTTACACAGGTG
>NW_016158033.1:0-1308 GCF_001687245.7 Rhagoletis zephyria
TTTTTTTTCTGACATAAGGCAAGCAAGTTTAATTAAAATTTCAAATAGCAGGGATTTCTGTTGACAACATTTACTCAATATCATAGTTTGTCTAGTTTTCCGGGATTTCTTTCACTAATTTCTACCCAACTCAACGACATGAGGTAGAATCAATCGAATTGGATTAATCGGAATCGGAAAAACTAAACTATAAAATGAGATCGGTCTCGTTTTCGAGATCAAAATCATCATAATTTTGTTGTTTGGAATGTATCTACAATTTTTGAGAGATCAAGAATCACGTTACTCCACTTTGTTACAGTACTTTGTCTGACTGAACTTGGGCCTGCGTGCACTGTAATAAAAAGATCTACTGGGAATAGGTTGAGGAGAGTTTCAAGGGCTTTAGTTGAGGTAGACGTCCACCAAACTGTGATTTTGTAAACCTTGAACCGCTGCGGTATACACGCAGTTTGATAACTTTGGTTTAAGTCTAAATTTTTTTTTACCATTGGCGGATTTGCATGTATATAGGACCTATAATGTCCGAGGTATGGCCCCAGCATTTCACTTCCACCGTGAGAGTCACTGTGAAACCATTTAGCGAGAAGGCTAAAAGTGTAGAATTTTGTTCATACTTTTTCACTATAATTTGATTAAATTTTTGTATTTTATTTTATTGTATTTCATTTCTTTCCATGCCAGTTTAATTTTCATTGTAATTTTCGCGAATTTATTATGATCAGGTAACGTGCAACGTCGTTATGTGCAGCCCATAAATTAAAATCAATGAAATACATAAATTTCTCTAGAAGATGAATACGAGTATCGCCCGTCACCTTCACTTTCCATTGAATGAAGTCAATTGCACAACGTCAATTTGTACACTTCGATCGAATGTAATTAATTTGTTATTGCATTAATCAAGTAATCAATGCTAATTCAACAATTTATAGCGACAACATGACACAGAATTGGAAAACCCTATGTGAAATAACTGCTTATCGGTACACAATTTGCGACCCCAGCTGAAATGCGTTTCACGCCCAGCGTAAGTGCTCGCCACAACGTAAACCACTAAGTTCGTCATGCACCCAAGGCTTCGCTCGCCACCCAATCAGCCAATATACATACATACATATTTGTATGTACATGTGTATTTGCTATAGCCCAACATGTGGTATGCATTTAACTTTTCGCGCCACTAACCCGTTAGCAAAGTCACCGCTTGAATAGACAAGCAAAAAATCAGCTATTCGTGACAGCGTTAAAGTGACTGAATACTAAAAATAGCAGCTTAAAAGGGAAATGTAGAAAAATTCTAATAAA
>NW_016158033.1:2027-7120 GCF_001687245.7 Rhagoletis zephyria
TTAAGTTGAACTATTGTAAGATAATCGAACAGTAAATTTCTTTTTATGTAAACCTGAAATATGGGAAATATACACTTTCCAAGTGTTTCAGCTAAAATGTTTTAAATGTTTCATTGAATGAATAATGTATCAAGTCGGCCGGGGAGTCATTGGACATCATCCTAAGTACTCAAATGTCAGGGTCGAGGAATCCGAGACTGCTTTAAACTAGGGAGAGAGAGTATCGATAGAGATGCCAGCGATTAATCATTTGATTAAATTAATCAATTGTTTTTTTCCAACTTACGATTTAATTGCATCGCAATCTTGTGTTTCATTAATCGATTATTAATCGTTTCTTCGGACAAAAAGCCATAGGTGTCGTCATTCTCCCTTAGCTTCTCTCCTCTTTCCCCAACCCTTCCTCTCTTTTTCCGGTCTCCCTACGTCCTTTTTCCTTTCCCCTCTAAGGGCATCGCAATGGACAGCTTAGTCGAGTGCAAGTGTGTCTCCATATACGGAGGCAGCCCGCTTACCTAACCTAACCTAATCTAGCTCGAAATCTAAGCAAATACGGATCTGTACAGGACTTATAGGCTACCAGACAGATCTGGTGTACCCACAGCCCATTCAAAATCAGGGGGTCTACTCAAGATATTTGGGAACCTTGATTTGGTTCCTATATAGAAGGCTTGTTTGAAGTTGCGAAAAAATCATGTCGATTTTTGACATTTGTTTTTGCTGACGGTTTTACGCATTTGCTTTCATACAAAATATATTGGAAAATTTTTTTATATAGAAAAAAATTATCAAAAATCAACGGTATTTTTTAGCAACTGTAACCTTGCAGGTTATTCAATTAAAATATCAAATAGAACTGCATACCAAAAAATGTTCTGTAAATTCTGATATAAAAGTTTAGAATTTTGGAGAATTTTTACTCAATTTTATACAGAGTTTAAAACTTCTATGCAAATGTACATATATGTTTCTACACGCTCACGGCATTCTGCAAAGAACACTGACAGGTTCTGACCAAGGATGCAATGACCCGACCATAAGGCCGGAGTCTACGAGTTTGTGGTTAATAACCACTGGTTATCACCAGGGTGATAAACCACTCAAACTAGACAACCAATGAAGTGTCGGAAGGAAATATACTATTTTTGTGTAGATCTCTTAAGTTTACATTAGTCTACCAAAAAGTTTATTTATTATAAGTAAAGAAGGGTATCTGAAGAAAAAAAATTAGTTAAGAGCAGCTCGATTTTTATAGGCATAATCAACCGAATTGAGAAAATATATTTTGGTAGGAGCCATAGAAAATGCCAATTTTTATGGTTTGCTTAGGAATGAGAAAAAGCGGTTTCGCTTAAGACGCTGCTTTACTAAAACGGCACACTAAAATCTCGCACGCATGTTGAGCGTGTGACACTGCGCCTAGTTTACAAATAAAGCAAATTACCCATAATCCTTGCATTTTCTTTAATTTTCTACTTTAACGCCAATTCAATATACATATGTATGTATGTACTATATACGCTTTTTTTACTCTTAAGACCAACAATTGTCGGGATTAATTTCACACAATGAATTGGCGCACTTTCTACGCAACCATCAAGTACCTAAATAAATGCAAATGTAGGTATACGTATGTACCATAGGGTGGTACAAAAAAAGTAAAGTCGGAATTTAAATGTTCTCACCTCATAGGATGCTTCTATATCGAAAAAATATACCCATTATTTTTGATTTTTAAATCAAAATCCATGTATTTCATGTACATAGGAAAAAACAACTTTTTGTAGAAATGGTATAGAATTCTTGAAAATCAATATCTTTTCGACTTCTAATAATAATACTCAATTATTTATTTAATCACTTTTTAATACTAAAGATTATTGTTGCATATTGTGAAGTTTTTGGCGGACGTATAAAATATAGGTACTGTGAAGAAATGGTTAAATAAACATCTGGGTATTATTATTGGGAATCTCCTGAACAGAAACAGAGTTTCCGATCGAGAAATATTGATTTTCAAGAATTCTATACCATTTCTATGAATTATTTTTTCCTATATAAAATACATGGACAACTTTGAGCGACCTCTAAATATTTTTTGATTGTAAAATAAAAAAGAGTGGTATATTTTTTTCAGTCTAGAACAAGCTAAAGGCTGAAAGCATAAGAATTACGAGTTTACTTTTTCCCCCCACATGCATTTTTGGACCACCTTAATGTACATACAAATGCCTGTCGTGTGCGTTGAAATTTAGCCACAACTCACTTGCGCACTTTGTCAATGCCAATGCTTTATTGCGGCTTCCATTTTTTCGATAGGGCTCAGGTGTCTTTTGTACTATGTAAAAGTGGGTAGAAGCAAATTTACTTTGATGTACTGCAATTAAGGTACTCAAGCTACATGCGTGTTTTCGCATTTTCTTAAGCGAAGAAAAAATTTCTAAATCAAGGCTTTACTTTACCATGCGACACACGACACGGTATCATAGCCCAGCGCTTCTGGATGTGCGTGCTCTCAATCCTATTACGCAGTGGCGAGTGATACTTCAAGCGTAGCGTTGTAGCAATGAGAACTCAAAAGTGATGTTGGCAAACACTTTGCAAATTTTAGTACTGGGAGACTTTTTTTCCTAAACAATTCTTGGCGTAAAACCATCGTCTGTAAACTTTTTGCTTCTGTGTTGTTTGTTTTCTTGTTGCACGCATTTCGATTTTCACATTTTACCATTTCGTTTATTCACTTCGCCCACACTTGAGCACTCTTGCCCCAGTGGGTTTGCAAGTGACAGCAAACTAATGATGGCAGCACTGGTGTTTGTCGGTGGTGCGTAGACAATTGCTTGCAGAATTCGTGACAGCGGAGCGGCAAAAGTTGCAATTTTAACTTTGCGGTTGGTGTTGTCACATTTTGGTATATTGTGTTTTTCGAAGACAGTACAAACATAGTCTATGCCAGTGCTCGTCAAACTTTTGAGTGTGACGGACCGGCTGCAGTTTTTCTATTACGTCGGGGACCGGTACCTTTTTTTATTGATTATTTTTCGTTTACGATCATCTCACATATGTATTAAAATTTGTTTAAATGAATTTCTTTATTAGCCGGGTGTCTATATATGACCTATTACCATTTAATGATAGCAGATATTAGCGATTTTTTATGAATGTTTAACAAATTTAAGTTGTTTTTATTATACAAGTTGTATATAGCCTCATTAAACAGTAATATAAAACATCAAAAAATCGTTGTCCATTTCGCGACGCCCTTGCGGACCGGCGACTTATGGCTTACGGACCGGCACCGGTCCGCGGACCACCACTTTGACGAGCACTGGTCTATGCTATGCTATTACATTTCAACTTTTGACACATTCTCTATTTCCATTAACAATATTAAATCTTTTTCATATTTCTTTATCTCCTTTTTGCAGACGACTTTACTGTCGAAGTCTAAGTGAACCGCCTGGTAAACCTCTGTCAATAGTGAAACGCCGATTTGTTGTTGGAGAGCGAAAGCAGTTTCATCCACTTAGCCATGGAATCTCCTAGTGCAGCCACCGCTTCAGCTGCTGCCGCTGCAGCTGCCGCCAAACGCGTACAAATCGAGAAGGCACACAATTTTATGCGTCAATATCGGGATCCAGAATCGCGTGAGCTAAAGAAATTATCAGCCAATCAATTTATGGACGTGTGGGCACATTACGATAAAGATGGTGAGTATTAAATAAGAAGGTTGAGTAAGAATTGATTTTATCGGGGACAAAGGTGACTTTTTTGTTGAAAAGTAAAAAAAAAAATGGGAGTATAAAATACAATAATCCTACTACACTGTAATATAAAACCGTGCGACAAAAACAAAAAGCTTCAGAACACACGAAACAATCAATATGCTCGCCAAAGTATGGACCATATATAGTAAAACTGCATTTTTTCTCTCTGACGTATTTTTTTTTTAAATTAAAAGGACTTTGATAGATATTTAAAAGATATGACTAATTCAAAAAGTTATTTAAAAAATGCAGTTCAATGTAGAAAAGTAATGTGGATACCAAATGAAAGAGCAAACTCTCTAGAATTAAACAAATATTAGTTTTTTTTGGTTAGCGAGGACGATAAGGTATTAAAATTGTCCTTTTAATTAATTTGATTTTTCAAGCTAATAAAGCTAGAAGGATGAAATTGAAGGATCTGGTCGTGTGTATACTACATACTTCTTAAAATATATATATTTTTTTCAAAAATAAAAGGTCATTTCAAATACTTTTTCGTACTTCCCAGAAAAAAATCGGTAATCGCTTTTAGTGGTAACGTGTTCTAGAAGGCATAGCATTGCCGGTAATGCAAAGTAGAATGTCCAACAATATTTTATTTATTTCGCTTCTTTGTTTGATTTCGGGGAATGCAAAGTAGAATGTCCTATAATATTTCTTTTTTAATTCGTTTCTTTGCTTCATTTCCGGAAATGCAAAGTAGAATGTCCTACAATATTTTATTTATGTCTCGCTTCTTTGCTTCATTTCCGGAAATGCAAAGTAGAATGTCCTACAATATTTTATTTTATTTTGCTTCTTTGCTTCATTTCGGAGAATGCAAAGTAGAATGCTGCATCGTAGTCAGCTGAAAAATAGAATGAATACCCAAAAATTCTTGTTCTACCGTTACTTTCTGTGGAAATTTGTCTCGCATAAAAATCATGTTTTGCTTTGTTCAATTTGCAGCGAAGTTGAAGTCAGTCAATGAAGTGAAGTACAAGAGTGAGGAAGTACAATTTTAAGCTTAGTTAAATATGCATGTATGTACATACCGATTTTTAAGAAAATCTAAATACCTAAATAAATACATATGTATGTATAAAAGCTGATTTATAAAAATTTTAATTAATTTTAATCTTTTAAGACATTTTCTGATTTCAATTTAATATAAATAAGTATGTACTTATCTGTCGGCCGCTGTGGTGTAGTGGTAAGCAGTGCGCGCTTCCACTCCGCAGGACCCGGGTTCAAACCCTGGTCAAAGCAACATCGCAAAAAATATAGAAAAAAGGTTTTTTCTTAACAGCGGTCGTCCGTCGGCAGGCAATGGCAAACCTCCGATTG
>NW_016158033.1:7145-69082 GCF_001687245.7 Rhagoletis zephyria
AAGCAACATCGCAAAAAATATAGAAAAAAGGTTTTTTCTTAACAGCGGTCGTCCGTCGGCAGGCAATGGCAAACCTCCGATTGTATTTCTGCCATGAAAAACAGCTTCTCAGAAAAATACAATCGCCGTTCGGAGTCGGCGTAAAACTGTAGGTCCCTCCGCTTTGTGTGACAACATCAAGGCGCACGCCACAAGTCGGAGGAGAAGCTCGGCCAAACACTAACATATGTGTAAGCGCCAATCTATTATTATTATAATAAGTATGTACTTATCTAGGCATTCTACATTAGTTTCTCTGTAAGGCATTCTTTGTTCGCTTCTCTGGATTCTGTTTATCCATGCGTTCTCCCTTCGTTTGAAGGTAATGCTGCGGGTAAGGGCTTACCGCCAATGACATGCCCATGTTAAAATAAGGCCTTCTTGAAGCGAAAGGGTAAGTGATTCCCATCGCCTAGCTCGTTTCCACTTTCGTTTCTGTGGTAATCGTGTTTTTTGCTGGGTTGTGCACTAAATATTAGGTCACCACATACTGGTAAGTGTAGTCAATTTTTTTTTAATTTTAAATCATTTTTTGTATATAAACCGCGTAAATTCAAGTTTCAAACATTATGTAATATTTAAAAAAATGAATAAACTTTCCTCAAAATTTCATACTTTTTCATTAGATTTTCTAGAATGATTTTGGGTATGCAGTTTTGCAGCCCACTCAATTTTTTATGTCGTTTTCTTTCCTACAAAAAAAATGCTTAAATAGCATTTTTTTTAAATGTCTCCAATTTTTTGTAATATTAATGCCTAGTGGAAATTCGGCATAAGCGATCTAATTAAAAGGCTTGAAATTTTTTCGAGAGTTTTTCGATTTTTTTTTAATCTATACATAAGTAAAATTGTAATTGATCGATGTCTGTATATTGTAGATATTAAAGAAAAATTAATATGGCGGTTCTTTGTTAGAGCAACAGAATCCAAATCGACAATTTTTAGAATCTTTAGAAAAGCTAGCTTCCGTAAATATTTTTGAAGAGGGTTGCCATCTCTCTGAAAAATTTGATTTTATTAAATTGAAATATTGCAATACGGGTATTTAAGGCGCAGTGAAGCACGCCGGGTATTTGCGAGTTATAAACAATATTAAAAATTAATCTGAAAAAAGTCAAAGCTATCAATATGTTGTGATCTTATGATTATGACACTCACTGTAATACTGAGATTATATCAGAAAACAGTATGTTCAAGCTTCCAAAACCTTCTTTATATTAAGAGAGTAAATAAAAAAGTACTTTCATTTTAAGTTATCTACTTACCGATATAATCTAATATCAAAACCCTCTTGTTCTTTTAGGTAACGGTTATATTGAAGGAACAGAATTGGATGGCTTCCTGCGGGAATTCGTTTCGAGTGCCAATGCCACAGACATCAGTCCAGAGGTAAGCGTTGTCTAAAGTAAATGGAAGAGTTAAAAATAATGTAACAACTTCGAGCAATTATCAAAGTTAGGATCTTTTAACATGAATTACATTACACAGCTGCATGAATCAGTCTAACAGGCGATCAATAAGAAGTGACTTAAAAAAATTCATAAACTGTGCGACACTCTGTTATTTTTTTAGTTTTTTAATTTTTTTTTATTCATCATATCATAGTCAATTGAGAATAAACACCTGTAGAAAACCATAGAATATTTATAATCCAAAAAGGTGCACGTTATTGAAAACTAGTGCAACCAAGGCTCAGTAATCCCCACTTTTATTACGCTTTAAATATTTATAGATATTATTACTGCAAAAACATATTGCAATAAATAACCCTACGGCTTAACTGGCTCAAGAAGAATAAATAATAAATATCATTAATGCGAAAGGTGCCTTCTTTTTAACCAAAAAAAAAAAAAAATCCAAAATTTTCCATTAAATACATGAATGCATATTTTAAAGACTTAGCTTCGCACAAAATATAAAATTTATTCCGGGCGAAAAATCTAATTCATTCAAAAAATTTCCAATCCTACGACATTTTATGGTGCTAAAGCCAGCAGCACTTTCACTGTGATGCTTAAGAGCATCATTCTTTGAGCCCTTACTGATTTCTTTGCCATCGACTGCACACAATTTCTTCAAGCACATATCACTTCACATTAGTGACATACATATGTAAATTTAGCTTTGTTGTAACCGTGCGGCGTTTGTGTGCTTATTTTTTTTCTTTCTTTCTACATTTTTAGGCTGTCACCGACACAATGCTTGAGGAGCTGAAATCTTGTTTCATGGAGGCTTACGACGATAATCAGGATGGCAAAATCGACATTAGAGAGGTAAGTGAGTGAAGTGTGTGGAAGGGGCAATGCTTAAGAAAGACAGCAAAAAGAATTAGAAAAGTTAAAAAGTGGAAAGATTAAAAAGAAATGATGCGGGTAATGAGCAGTAAGATGCGGGAGTAGAAGGTGCGCCAGCAGTATTTAGCATATATTTTCTGATATCTTTTAAGACCTTTTGAAATTTTTTTCCTTTTATCCACAAACCTACCAAAGCATTTTGCTTTCGAGTCTTGTGTTTGTGCTCAGTTTTCTCTGCTTTTTCGGTGCAATCACTTTGATGTCGCATGCAAATTGATTGTCGCATGAAATTGATTTCCTTTCTCTGGTTAAGAAGCTGGCGAAATGAATTGAAATGATTTGAAAGTGCAGGTATATATGTACATACAGGCAGACTATATGGTCGATTGTCGACGTAGTATAAGAGTATGCAAATCTATGTATTTGTGTGTGCATATTCATGGCCCGAAAATTGAGTGCTTTTACGCATAGCTGATGCATGAGTCCACTGGAATGAGCAGCATAAATTTGTTTACTCTAAGAAAGGTGAAAAATAGAAGAAAAAGATAGAGTGAAATGCGGAAAAGATGTAGCTGTCAAAGCTCATATGCTTTGGCCGTTCGTATAATGAAAGTAGAAAAAAATGATAGAAATACACCAAAATCAGCTTTTGAAAAATGAGAAGCATACGATACTCACACGACCTGGCGTACGGGCGATTTAAAAAAGCTTTAATGTATTAAACGGTGCGCCTCATAAAGCAAAGCGGATGAAAGAGAGTTCGATTTTGGCTTAGGTTATATTTAAGCACGCGTGTTATCTATGAAATGCATGATTTGGCATACAATACATACATTTTATATTTTACTCTTGGAAGTATGTATGCACTTAAATATATTAATAAGTAAGCAGTACAGAGTTACCTTTTCGTACTGTAAGTAAACTTTTTCTTCATTTATTATTTACGTCCAATATTTACGAATGAGTGAAATTTTAATTTGGGTGAGGTAGAAAAGCTAAACAGCAACGCTTGCTTAAAGCGGCTACGCTGGCTTGGTAATGTTATTCGAATGGACAGCAAATACTGCTGGTAACAGAGGAAAAGGGACCTCCTATGCGATGGAAATACCAGGTGAAGAACGACCTGACTTCACTTGGCTGCGCCAGTAGGCACAGAAGAGCTTTGTAGGGATTCGTCCAAAATCCTTCAAGAAGAACAAGGAAACATTTTGCTCAGTTAAATTACGATGAAAATCGTTTAACAGCTGCAAAGCTACAGACCCTAATTAGTTGCGCATGCTCTTTATATAAAAGAAAATGAGCAGTACTGATAAAAAATCACCAATTTCCTCTTTTCTTTCCAAAGTTCGGCCAGTGCCTTGTATTTTGCTGAGGATGGTACTTTCGAAATACCATAATTCACCGCTGCATCAACTTCCTTTGCCTTCTCCTCTAAGCTAAAGAATGCTGCGCTGACTTGGTGTTCAAGCCGAATCGACGATTTCGAGATCGTGCTTTTGGCGCCGCTGCGATTCAAATTGGTAGCTCGTACTACGCTGTCTAGCAGCAGATTGAAGAACTCGCGCGAAAATGAATTGGTCTGCCTAAAAACTTGTTCGGTCTTTAACGTCTTCGAGGGTTTTTTCCCAAATTTGATGCAATCCATGATGATGACTCCAACTTTAGGCATGTCGTTGTAGAAATAGATTTTGATAGATATTGACCTGCGTCAAAAGCCTTCACAAGTGATTCCTCTATGTCTCAAATGTACTCTAATCGTCTGTTACCAGATTAATTCGTCTCTGTAGGATCAGCCCCAGGCCTTGAAACCGTTTGACTGCAGCCTTATTTTACTTTATTAAAGAATTTTCGTGTCGAATAGCTGCCTTCCAGCATTCGAAGTCTTTCGCACCAATGACTTTCTGTGTGTCTTTTCTTGCTCTTGGTGGTCCCTCCTCATTAATTTGTATGTCGCTCGCCTAGAAGTTGACTGCATCGTGGCTTTGCATGCTGCGGTAGTCTCTTTAGCAGCGACACAACAACTTTTCTTTATATCAGGAGTTCCTGAGTGAATGGTAGTATCCAATCATCAGATGGTATACCACTGCTTTTTTATAGCCGGGGGATGAGGATCTACTTTGAACTATAAAACTGAAAACTGAGTACCTGAAATATTTCTAAAAAATCTGCCTAAAATGTTGAAAATTTTTTCAATTTTTCTAAGCTTTGTACAAAGTATTGAGCTTTGGTTTTATAAATCGACGGCTGAGTGGAAAATCGACCTATCCCGGCAGTCGGTTGGAAAACACCCTGCCCAGAAAATGATTTTCAAGTACGCCCTATCTCTGAATTTGATTGAAGAATGCCCTATCTCAGCAAATTGTTCAAAAACACCTTATCTCAACTGCCGACATATTGAATTTGCATTGAGATAGGGCGTTCTTAAATCTGAGATAGGGCATTCTTGACCATTTGCTGAGTTAGGGCGTTCTTCAATCAAGTTCTGGGATAGGGCATTGTTGAAAAAATTGCTGAGATAGGGCGTTTTGGAACCTCTTGCCGACCTTCTACTAAACCGTTGATATCCTTGCATGACCTTTTTGATGAGCTGAACTATTTTTTTTGCATATTTTAACTCAGAAAATTATTGCCTCTGCTATAAAATTTCGCGCCAATGACAAAAACATGAACCAAATGTCCAAATACATGCGGCCAATTTAATTTAGGGCCACGTCACCAGTACGGCAGACAATGTTAACGTCAGCACGCACTAAATCAACTCACAATTTTTAGAATCAACAACAACTACAAAGAGAAACAAATCAAAAAAATCTTCTCACTGACAGTATGCCAAAAAAAATATTCGACAAACAAGATGTCAAAGTGACAGCTGCATACACAAATGCATTGTGCTGACTGTCACGCTGGCGAACATACAAAAAAAAAACTACAAAACAAATAGCTTTGCTGCCGAAGGGAAAGAGAGAATAAAAAAAAAATTATAAATTAAGGCAACAAAAAGTTACATTGTAGTGTTAGAAAGCTAGCAGCGCACTCACTTTAAAATATTTTGTCTTCTCATGCTTTGTAACTTGTTTTTCCTTTGCTGGCGACTGCAGCAACAAGTCACTCCCCGAAATTGCACTACAAAAAATGCATTACTAAATGATTTCGTGTGAAAAAATGCATACTTCCATACATACATACATATGCGTGTGAGCATGCAATTATTCGAGCACAAATACCACTTGCTTTTTTTTTTACTTTTTCGCGCCACTCATTATTCAACAGCTTGTAAGTTGTCTTTGGTTTTTCTAATGTTTAACTTCAGTGTGCTTTCTTTCATTTTTCGCGTGAGCACAGCTGCATACGCTTGTGGTTGTGGTGCTGCGGTGCTTGGTGTGGTGGTTCTACCACAAAGGGCCATATGTGTCTTTTTCAGATATTGCACTTAACTTTTAATTAATCAGCCTCGTGGCTCTGCATGCACGTCGTACATATGTGTGTGTGTGTGTATGTCTGTGTGACAGTGACAAACAGTAATGAGGTGAATAAATTTTAATTTCTGGCATAAATGTGATCTGATGCGTGATTTATGAATTTATCTTTTGGGCGTTTCTTTTGCTTCACCGGCTGTTGGCGCGAGACATTAAATTTATTGAAATAGTATTGTTTTCTAGTGTTTATATGTTAGATTTCGGTTGACCCATCAGTCTGAAAAAAAGTTTTAATTTAAAAAGAGCCACTCGGGCTGGGTCAAATACATACATATGTACATATTTATGAAGGTCAAAATATGTATGCCAATTTTCGTTGAGAGGTTGCGAGTGAGTGACTTCACCAGGGGATTTTGAGATAAAAAGACTAGTAAAACTAAGCGTGTAAGGAAAATGGTTACAAATTTTTAGATCGTGTCTTTTTTGTCGAAGAAAGTTGTTTAGGAAAAGAATCTAAAATCTCTCCAAAATGATATTTAATTCAGCGAAAGAATGATTGAAATCTAAGAAATCTAAATCATGAAAATATACGGGAAATCCCACTGGATTTCGAAAGATTTCGCAAAATCTCAGATTTCAGCGCAGTGGGAATGTACTATAAGTACAAAATGATACCCTATTTAAACGATTGCGAATGTCGAATATATGTATGTCTGTACAATAGGATGCATCACTCTCCATGCAAAAAAAAATCGGTACGGGTTTTCCATTGGAACTATACAGTTTACTACTATTTTAAGACTTCCGCCAAAATATTTCGGAAAATTATTTATGTAGATATGCGTGAGCTGTACCGATTTGAAAATACCTCCAAAAATTGATTATTTATAAGTGAAATTAGTTTTAAAGAATAAGTATTTTTCAAAACAAAAATCACCTCAAATGATAAAACAAGGTCTGCATAAAATTGTTAAAAAACTTTATCAACACAATCAAATATCTTAAAATTTTTTCGCGAATAATTTTTGCGATAGTCTTAAAATATCATACATTTTATAATTCCGGTGGAAAAACCAGCAACTTTGTTTGGTGAGGCACGCTAATGTATGTATGTATGCATAATCGATTATTTAAAGTCTGTACCAGATTCTTTTCTCGAAGCACTTGTGGCACCACATTGTGGCTTTTTAAATCTCCACAAGAGTCTTAGATGGCGCATATGATGACCCTAAATCCTTCGTTCCCACGACAGTCGGGTCTACGTAACCGGAACGACCCAGATTTATAACTGGCCACGGGACTGTCACTCCAGCAATACTCCCCAAAAAGTATTTTAGGAACTTGTACGCTGCTACGACAACAACAACCCTAATTCCTACAGGATCCATCCGATTATTGAGGACGTAGTCCATTAAGAGATTCATAGTTTTACGTCGTTCTCTCCCAAGGCGCCGAAAATTTTTCACAGCGAAAATTTAAAAAATACCAATACTTACATATATGCATATGCACGTCTTTAATTTTTACCTAGGTACTATGTATTTCTGTACAAGTTTATCTTCCCCTCAACTTTAATTTGATTTCACTGCACTTTTTCAAACTAAATTAGTTGCTATGAAATTGCAATTTACAACAATTCTAAAGTAGTTGCACTCAGTTGCAAACCCACTTACACACAGAGCAGAGAGTGGTGCGTATTATAACAAAATACGAGTAACTTCCAGTTAACTCTGGCTTGTTTTAACTACTTTTTCCATAAATTTCAGTTTCTTTTACTTTTCAACAGCAGCATTTTAAAACCTTAATTTCTTTTTCTTATCCTATTTTGTTCAGAAATTTTCTTTTGGCAGCCAATGTGTTGCATTTTAAAATTCCATCATGCGAAACTTGAGCGCTGTAAGCAACTGTAAGTTCGCTGTCAGCAGGCGTTATTGCAACACTTGCAGCATGAATGCGTAAAAATGTGAAGTTTTTCCGCAAATGCTTATTTTTCTGCATAAGTTTTTTAAGTTTGCGCCGTCCTTACGCTCTTACGTATTTCATTTTGTGGTACAAGCATACTTCTTTCACTTCACATCATACTTTTTTCATTAGCTTCCTCTCGTCATTTATATTTTTCGCAACTATTTCACTCTTGCTCAGGACTTCTTCGTTTTTTCCTCCGTAGTTTTCGTATGCCTTGGCGAATGGTTGAAAAAAAAGAGAATGCAGCAAATTGCAGTAACTCCGCGTCATGCCATTTATGCCTGCCTTCGTTTAGTCCTTGGAAGGATTACAATGCAGCAACTCAACTGCATGCTTCGTTGAGCACGGTCGCTTGTTATTCTAACTTCCAGCTTCAGTTTCTCATAGCCACTTTCTTGAGGGCACATTGGATAAAGTAAAAAACTTTGACAATATGTCGTCGCATTTTCGCCACTGTGATGCTGTTGTTACGTTGCTGTGGCTTCCTGTCGAAGCTCGAGCCCCTTGCCTCCCATTCAGCTTCAGAATTCTAACTGCTTATACTATATGCATATACGTTCATACATATGTATGCACACGAAAGCATCGCTGCTTGGCAATTTTGCATTTGACTGCTTTTTTATGTTGGCGGAATTTTAATTTTCTTCCNACTCGATATAAATTAATGGTGTTAACTAGTCTTTCGTTTCTTGCGATTTATTTAAATAAAGCATGTGAATTTTCACTAAAACATTTTAGCCGTTTTTAGCCGCTTTTTTTGCCAATCTAGCCGGTCGGCCCAAAAAGTTCTGGCAACACTGAAACCGACATACGCGAGCAGTGGAACTACATTTCCCGCTCATTAAGTACCGCCGCCGAAGAAGTAGTCGAGCCCGAAAGAACAACTTAAATGATGAGGAATGTCAAAAAGCTGTTTTTTGCTTAAAAATTAGAGAAAGTACACCTCTCGAACTCGCAAGGGGGAAAGTATGCAGTTTACGCAAATTACTTCGGGTTCAGATTTCTACACATTGCTGAAGCATTTAATGAAGAAGTGGTGAACTCTCTACAGATTGGTCGAAATCTGATGGAAGGAATGTTGGAAGTGTCTGCCATTTTAGAAGCAATAGAAAAGTGACTTGTGCGTTTACAATTGGTCAGGGAATCGCTTACCTGCCGCCCCTAATTTTTCGCATTAATTTCTAACAAGACTTATGCGGGTAGCAGACTACAGTGAATTGTGTGAAGTTCCAAGGTTGAGAATCACCAGTGGTATATTTTTGTTGAGATGGGTATCATGCCAGCTAAGCCTAAGACTCACATCTGAACCATACTGCCGTAGTTGCCTGGGTAGTGAATATTATGGTGGAGTCCTTCCACCATGCCCTATTGACCAGATATACAGTGGTGGACTTTACTATGGGCCTCTTCAGTATCCACAGCAACGCCCATTCTACACTTTAGTATAGCAAATAATTTTATCCAACAAGCAGTAACTCCACTTATTTATGTGTAAAATTATTTACAACACTCCGCTTTTACTTTTAACTTTCATAATTCAAGCTCTCTCTGTTCTTATCTGCAATTACGTAATTCTGAAAAGCCAATGCGACGTAGTGAATGCCTACAAATGTTATAACTAAAATTTTGGTTTCATCTCACATTTTCACAGATATGAGTTATTCGCATGCGTCTAAGCAAGCTAGAATATTGGTAACACAGTCACTCACCGTGTGCGCACTTGCACTAATTTTCACCGTAAATTTCGCCTCAGTTTCACCTCACAGCAATTACACTCAGATAACAGCTGTCTAACGCCCCAAAGTATGCTGGCAGCTAAAATGTGCGTGTTAAAATTTAACCGGGTGCATTTAAGCGATGACAGCAAAAACCTTCACACCATAAGCTTTATATATAGTTTAGGTGCTTGTGCGTTTTAGCAGATTAGCAGGAACAAGCATTAGAACTTCAAAAAGCGAATGTAACAGATGCAAATGTGAGTTAGAAGCGCTTGAGGTGGATAGCTTGGTAAGGCTGAGTTTTTTGTTTGGTAGGCTTGTTTGTTTGTTTAATTGATATCGAACTTGTTTTCGAATAAATATAAAATATCAACATTTTATTAAATATATATGTATTTTTTTTCAATCAGACACAAGTACCAACATTTTGATCAAGCTATAGCCGTTTATTTAGTTAAGCCAGTTCACACTCGACTGCGCATTTAGGTCTCAATATCAACACCTGCTTCAGCTTTCAATTGGGCAGCTCGACTCTACAATTTATGCAAGTGTGCTGCTTCACAAAAAAATTTCTAGATACCAATAAATGAAGAGAAAACCGGCGATATTGCAGCACAACGATGACATTTTACGTTCTGCAATTTGTGCGCTTGAAAAATCCAATTTTGATTTTGAATTCAATTTGATTGCGAATTTGCGCGTCGGTTGCGCTCGAAAAGAGTTTGTCGGATTTTTTTAGCCAAAATTTTGATTTCATTAAGCCAAAGTTAGTGAAGTGTGGCAGTCGAAATCAAAACGAAAAATCAAAAGAGAAATTCAAACACAAGAATACATAGGAAAAATAAGCAACAAAAGTAAATCGTTAAATCTGTGTTAATCTGCCAAAGCCAATATGAGAGATTCCACTTTGTACTTTACCTTTTTTCATTAGTTTAGATTTTTACTCTTGGCTGCTTTTCAATCCAACTCTAAACGTTGCGGCTGATTTTTTCTGTGATGCAACTAATTAATTTTTTCTTTTTTTCATTTTCTCCTTACAGCTTGCCCAACTTTTACCAATGGAAGAGAATTTCCTTTTGCTTTTCCGTTTCGATAACCCGCTGGAATCGAGTGTCGAATTCATGAAGGTAAGTCATTGAGGAAGCAATTCGACAATCCTTAAAAAAATCGTTACATACCGTATTTACTTATGAAAAAAAATAAAGTATAAAGACAAGGCGATTAAAGCTAGACCAAAACATATATATTTTGCACTTCCGTTTACACATATTTTCCATGTTTTTTCATATCACATTTTACCACACTTTCAAGCCTCTAANAGAAAGTATAAAGACAAGGCGATTAAAGCTAGACTAAAACATATTTTGCATTCCGTTTACACAAATTTTCCATGTTTTTTCATATCACATTTTACCACACTTTCAAGCCTCTAATATCTCCTAACTTTTCTTTAGTTTTTGTTTGTCAAACGGTTACTCATATGTACATACATACATATTTACTCGTACGAACATAGCTTTGCTTGCACGCTCACAATCAATTTGCGCTCAAAAGTTGCTAACTTTACACCAAGACTGAGCAAGTTTGCTTTGGCCATTAGTTGAAAAAGAGTTCATTGTAAAGAAAAAGCTTTTATAATGCGAAATGATGGCCTTTCAAAATTAAACAGGGAGGAATTTAATGAAAGACCACATTTTTATACAAATATACGTACAGTTGTCCACAAAATAATAGGAGTGGGATATTTGGCTAGTTTTGGCTATTTGTCTTTTGTTTATTTAATGTTTATTAAATTTCTTTGTTTTAAGTCTAGTTGGTTATACAACAAACATAATAAAAATTCACATTTCAAACTTTGTACAAAAATTATAAAAATTTCGTAAATTTTCACCCAAATTTCAAACTGTCAACAAAAAAAGTTGCCAAAAATCAACGAAATTTTGTAGCAGCTTGAAACTTGCACTTCATTAGACTAGAATTGAATGGGCTACATAACTGTAGAAAATAAAAGTAAAGTCGGAATTTGTATGCTCTCACCCTCTAGGATTGTTCTATACCGAGAAAAAAATATATACCCCTAGTATTTTTTTATTTTGAAATCAAAAAATATTTAGAGGTCGCTCAAAGCGCCCAAAGTTTTCCATGTATTCAAATAGGTTTGTTTGCCGTAAAACCTCGCTCCAGCCTTTTGCTGTCATATAAATAATACTCAGAGTAGACAATAGGGAGACTATCCTGCTTCGGTATTTTTTTTTTATTCAAAACTCTTTCCCTTTTTTGTAAATAAATAGCAAACTGAAGGGCTAAATCAAAACCTCAGCTATTCGGTCTAGCCATTGCAACGTGACCTCCATTATTTTCCCGCTTATTTTTATAAATATTTTTTGTTTTTTAATTTTTCGAAAAGTGTGGCGAAGTAATGTCGTATGCCGCTGCACCGACTCNCTTTTCCCGCTTATTTTTATAAATATTTTATTTTTTTTTTATTTTTCGAAAAGTGTGGCGAAGTAATGTCGTATGCCGCTGCACCGACTCTTGGTTCCACTGGCGCTCGTACGGATAACTCGAACTTTGCCTCAGTAATAATCCTGTTCATAAATGCATTCTTCCTTCCCGGCACCCCCAAAAGGTCTTATATGATTATTTTTTCAAACACGCGTAATTCGTAACAGTTTTTTCACTTTTTTAACAATTTCTAAGAACATTGCTTCAGTCGATTGATCATCTTCCATGCTAATCACACGCTTAATAAATAACTAAAATTTTTTCAAACCTAACCACAATAAATATTCATTTAAAAGTCGCGCCAACATTGGATGGCCATACAAAATACATTTCGACATGACATTGATATAAATAAATGAATTCAATTAGAGAATGCGACAGCGTAACTGAACCTTCGTGTATTGACAAGGACGCAGGCATATCGCTAAGCAGAAAGGTCGACAGGCAGACAGACTGTGAATTACAGTACATATTTCATGCAACGTTTGCAAAATTAATGCATATCAAATTGTGTGGAAAGAAATTGAGCAAATAAATAAATGACGAAAAAAGAGGAGCTAGGTAGGACGTGGTAAGCAGCATTTTGCATGAGAAAAATGTAGCAACAAAACAAATTTCCTTTCAAGATTGAATCAAAATTTGAAAAATTGCGAAGAAGAAAGTTAAGGAAAATAAAAAATTACTAAACTTTATACCGTTCCGAAGTTTGTATATTGCAAAAAAATTGCTTGCCTAAAACTTTCCTTGTCGCAGCAATTATTAAAAAAAAATGTGCAAGTCCTCCCTTTCATTAACACTTTGCTGCCGCAAATCCGAAGATCCAACCTAAATATTTTAATCCCACTCATTTTCCATCATTTTTCATTTGCACACCGGATTTAAATCATTGCCTCTAAGCTTACGTTAAGCTATTAATTTTTGCCAGCGCTGTTGTTTTATAGTATTTGTTTTTGTGTAATTTGTTTGCTTTTGGCTTATCATTTCATTCCATTTATGTATTCGTTTACTTATGTCTTTTGGTTTGTGTGTTTGCAGATTTGGCGTGAATACGACACTGATAATTCTGGTTACATTGAGGCTGATGAGCTGAAAAACTTTTTGCGCGATTTACTGAAGGAGGCCAAGAAAATTAATGATGTTTCCGAGGATAAATTAATTGAATATACCGATACGATGGTGAGTTTGAATGATGTGCTACAATGTTGTGTTGATTAAATGATAACGAGCGCGCATAGTGGGATACGCAAATGCGTATGTGTTTATGTATATACATATATAGTAGGTATGATAAATATGCAAGGTTGCAAAAAAATCTATTTATACCGCACAGTTTGGAGGAGGAGCACGCTCTTCTCACCCATTCTAAAAATTCCATTTGTCATACAAGTGGAGAAAATGGAATTGGAGATCACTCCTTCGAATGCAAAGGCTTTGAAAAATGACTGGAGTGTAAACCGCTTTCGGCTGAAAATTCATGTTTTTTTCTGTGGAGTGTTTATTTTTTGAAATTTTAAAACTAAATGTGGGGATCCAACGCAGAGAGTAAACGAGCAAAAAGTGTCAGAAAAGTGATATTATGAAATTCTAGAGATATACTCTATTTTGTTGGAGGTTTATTTATCGAGCTTAGAAGTGGGTTAGTCGTTTGCCTTAAAAAGGAAGTATGTCAAAAAAACGACAATTTTTTTTCTTTCATTCCCATAGGATAGCTTCGTTATCGGCCACAAAAAATAAATTAAAGCAAAATTTCAGCCCTCTATCTTAATTTTTCAATTAGCGCTCGCAGAAATGTGTTTCGCAACTTTTTTATATAAAAAAATAAAAAAAAATGCCAAAAATCAACAGTAAATCTTAGCTACTTAAACTTGCACTTTGTTACTAACATTCAATGGGCTACAATTTTATTTTTTTTGTGTAAGATAGAGGGCTGCAATTTTGTAACAATTTATTGTTACCGACCGCAAATTTTCTTACTGGACCGAAAGAAAAACGTAGTCGTTTTATTTGACACAGTCTGAGGAAGTATTCATTTTTTTAAGGGGAGTACCAAGCTCAGCGCGTGTGTCGTTGGATATTTGCATTATCAATACCATCATAAGTATGGTGAGGTTAAGGCAGTTGCTCCAAGCAGGGGCACACTTAGACCATAAGCATCAGCTTTTTATAACATCTCTACGAGCAGTAACTGCTAAGCTATAGCGAAAGGACTGAGTGCCTCAAGAGACCAAAGTGGCGTAGACTGCAGATTTCAGTCTCGCAGAGACTCTCTGGACGTGTTGCAAAGTGCGATCCAAGGTTTTTAGACCGAAGTCTCACAAAAAGTGGACAGATTAAGAGAATAGGCATCCGGTGTGAACTATATCCCGTCAATAAACTACAGAAAATTAGAGAGTTGCAGGATCTCCCACCGTCTCCCTTAAACCTTTGGTACCGGTTTTCGCACAGGGTTCACTGAACTGGCACAATGTCTATCTGTAAAAGAGCCATCAGCAAGTAGCCAACGGTACACTCTAGTTTGAGGATGATAGAGAGCTTCCTGCGAAATTCGGCTCCACCTTTACAGAGCTTAAGGTGTCATGAGCGTTTTTAGATGAAATCAAAATATTTCGGGTAGTAAAATCGCTAATAAATGCGGTTGCTTTGGAAAGAAGGCCTCAGATAGTAAAAAGTTTAAAAAGCCCCAGATCGGAATGCTACGAAGATCATTGACGGAATAAACCGATCAAAAAGGTTGCAGGCAAGCTTTCTAAAAAAAATTCAATGTTGCATTATGGACAACAAAACTTATGTATTAACGGACTTTTCGCAGCTTTCACGCTTTCCCTTATCCATCAAATCTTATTTTTACAAAGAATGAACGAATAATACTTCAGTGCAGCACTTCTTTGTGTAACTGCTTTAATACCACTTATTAAAAATAATAAAGATTAAAAAAGCAACTGATTACTTGACTTTAATACCTTTGAAACAATTATCATACTTCCTACTACGCTGTAACCTACTTTTCGCTTATTTTCCAGTTAATATATTTTGCACCGGAAGCCTGCATTTTGCGGCTTTAAAATCGTTGAAAGTCAGCAGACGTATTCAGTGAAATGAAATTTTAATTAAATATTGTGGTACTGCATGCGCACATGTAAGTTTCAGTATTATCCTCAGTTATTTTACAGTGCTTACATACCGATAGATATAAGCATGGATACGCACTTTCGAATTGGTATGTACATATATATGCTTCCATAGCACGTGCCATAGCCATACAATCGATAGCTGCATTTTTGGCATGCCAACTCAATTATTTCGAACTGAACTTAATAACCACCACAAATAGTAGAAATGAATGAAATACATAAAATACATAAAAGCTATAAATTATACGAATGTACACAGCAGCAGCAGCATAAATACTTACACAAAATTGTTTGTATGTAAATGTGAGCCGTGCGTGTAGGTGCACCAGTAAGCTCCATTTGCGTTTTTCGATAACTATACACATTTGTTTTGCATACTTGGAATAAATACAAAAACTGCTGGGTGGACTATGTTAGTATAAATTGTAATCTATTTTCTTAGCTCGATATTTTAAATAATCCCAGGGATATGAGATAATACGCAAATGAATGACTGCCTTATTTTAAAAATAAATGAAATGCCTCCTTTCTATGGATCCTGGTTGTCGGAAAACTTCTAAAAAAAATTAACAACCTTTGAATTTGATGTA
Organism: Rhagoletis zephyria; assembly: GCF_001687245.7. Taxonomy (NCBI): domain Eukaryota; kingdom Metazoa; phylum Arthropoda; class Insecta; order Diptera; family Tephritidae; genus Rhagoletis; species Rhagoletis zephyria. Next base: position 22,804 of record NW_016158033.1, read on the forward strand.
TGCAAAGGGTGGTCCTTGAAATCAAATTAACGATTTTTTTTAGTCTCACCCGCTCAATCGATAATACATACCACGATCACAGATATCACATATAAAATTTTGGTTCCGATTGGAGACGGTTAAGACGTCTCGCACAGGGGGCAAAGTTCAGAAGCCTCTATGGAGACTCAAAAAATATTTTTTTCATTGAATACCCAAAAGCAATACTACTAAAGTCGAAGATATCACATATAAATTTTAGTCCCGATTTGAGTCGGTTAAGGCATGTCGCGATGGGGTCAAAGGCTAGAAGCCTTTATGGAGACTCAAAAAATTCAAAATATTTTTTTTCATTTAATACCCAAAATCGTAGTATTGATAAAGTCAAAGATATCACACATAATTTTTGGTCCCGATTGCAGCCGGTTAAGACGTTTTCATAGGGTAATGTCAATTTTGACCCCTGTGTGACATGCCTGAAATGACTTCAATCGGGACCAAAATTTATATGTGATATCTTCGACTAAAAATTTGCTTCTTACATTTAAGGACCACCCTAATGCACCTATATCTATGTCATCTATGTTGTGGGCTGGCATGAGCATACTGTATGCTTGAGACTGTAGGCAACCCTGGACCTAACTCTCGAATGGTGACTGGAAAATAAACCCAATGAAGTAAGCCTTCGTCTTATTTCCCAAAAAAGGAAGGTCATACTGACCAAGTCTAGATTTAGTTTAGTTGCATTTAGTTTTGATGCCGAAATGCATCTAGATGCTATAGGAACATTTGAAAAAATGTCGCTTTCCAATTTTTTCAATTTTTCCGGCGGTAAGGGATCGATCTAAAGAAAATTTGAAGCACTTTATTTTTATTTATATGCTTGTGGAGAGGTTTAGGTATTATTCACACATTATGAAGTCCCTAATCCAAAAATCTTATATTTTTTCAGTAAATAAAAAATTCAATTATTTTTCATAAAATTTGGATAGATAACCTTTTTATTAGCAGCGGAGCCATGTTCAGCATTCAAGAACGTATTATTTGCATGCGGTCTGAAATCCCCAAGCAAATATCTACATATGTATGTATGTTCCTAAAACATATAAACTTGTGGTAAGCTGATTAAGTAAGGTGACATTTTAACCAGTTTCGGCTAGTTATCTTTGATTTATTATTTTTTGATAAAAGTCTGGCGCATTATATAACCATCAACATTTCAAACTTTATACAAAAATTATAAAAATTCAACAAAATATACCACTTACACCCTAAAATTTCAAACTTTTTATTGCGAATTTCTAGGTATGCAGTTTAATAGTCCATTAAATTTTATTACGATAAAATGTAAATTTCAAGACGCCAGAAAATCGCGTTGATTTTTAATATTTTTTTTTTTGTTGACTGTGCTAGGCAATTCAAAAGTCGAGCGTACTTAAAAATCGAAGAAAATGCACAACACGATCAGCCAAAAAAAAATATAAAAAATCAACACAATTTTCTAGCGTCTTGAANTAAATCGAAGAAAATGCACAACACCGTCAGCCAAAAAAAAATATAAAAAATCAACACAATTTTCTAGCGTCTTGAAACTTGCACTTTAACCTACTAAAATTTTTCTAAAAATTAACTTAATCATCTGACCGTAAAGTTATATCTGTATATTTAGTATAAGTACATTGCACGTTTATATCTGTGTATTCGTCAGTTCCAGCCGAGCAGCCAGCAAAGCAATTTGCGGTTGTGTATGCACATGAATTTTAAGTAAACACCGTAAAGAAAACAACATCACTAATACACTTACACTTCCTGAAACTCATCCTAACATACATATATATAGACACACTTATGCATTTTCCTTACCCTAGTATATCATTGGTGACAGCCGCGTATTAATATGCAGCAGCGTAATTACAGTACAACAGGATTTCGAGTAAGCAATAGCGTCAGCTGAAATCCCAATAGCACTGGCGAGTAAGTTTATTTATGCATTCAGTTACTGAAAGCGTGACAAGAGCACACGTGCAAGGCATAGATGCGAAGATTTGTTGGTTTAACACCCGCATAATTTCCCAGAAAGCCTCAGAGCTGCTGCAGCAGCTGTAATTGGCAAGAATTCATTGCAGCCGTTACTGGGGCCCCAGTACTACTACCCATCCAAAATTCATTTTATAGACTAATGCTTCCTTCTTCCCCTCTGTCCCTCTCTCTCTCTCACAATTGCATTCGTTGCTATTCTGTACTACTAGAATATACAGCCGCTTTGTTGCTCTGCTCTGCGTCTTGACTCGATTAATTATGGTTGGCGCATAAGTGGAAATTGCGTTGACATTCGTGGTTTTCATCCACTGACACTTTGACATCTCGTGGTCGGCCAACAACTACTTTAGGCTCAGTTGCTCAAATGGCATCAGTGTATACACGCACTTCAAAAAGTATTTGCACAAAGCATGTTTCACAATATATGCAACAATTTTTAATTTTTCCGGTAATTTTTTATAAAAATGTGGTTTATACCACAACAAAAAACATAAAAATATTATTTCTCCACTTTGTGTAAAATTCAGGAAAACTCAATAAATCATAATACAAATTTTCAAACATTTCTAAATTTGGTGCAAAACTTAGGAAAATATAATAAATATTCATGCAAATTTTCAGCTTCTTAATATTTTGTTTTTTTGGAGTATGCAGTTTAGTAGCACATGGGATTTTTGTAAAAGTGCAATTTTTTACACGCGTTTTATTCTAAACAAAAAATTTCGAAAATACTTAGAAAGGAAAAATGCGAAAACTTTCAACAAATAATTTCAAAAATCTTCAAACTTGCATTCTTTTTCTAAAAATTAATGGGGTATAAAACAGCACACGTTTAGAAGTTATATTTTTTGTTGTAGTATGTTGTAATATTACAATATATGATTGTGAAATAATATCTGTGTCAATACTTTGTTCCCTTAGTGTATTTAGTTTCTCAATATAGACGCCGTTGTTTGTCACACTCTGCTCTGATCTTTACTGCCTGTCACGTCTGTCCTATAGTTTCGTGTGATGACCACTGGCCACATAGCCCCAAAGCTTTGTTGCCACCATTGCGTTGCTTGTAATTAATTCGTGTCACTATTTGGGCAAAACGCACATGTGGACATACTCTTAGTGTGCATATGTATGCCCAAAAGTGTTTGTGTGTAATCATTGCCACATTATTAAGTATGTATAAATGCAATGGCAAGAATTTCATTTAGAATAGTTTATCACCTAATGAGCTCTTTTTATTCAGATTTTTTTTTAAGAATGATTCTTTGTATTTTAGGAGTGGAAATACGATACGAAATTTTATTTACGTTTATCTTCAGAATAACTGCATAAAACTTAAATCTTTGTTAGTGGAAAAGAGGCTGCCCGAGAATTGCTTTAATTAAAAAAAAGTAAACAAAAATTAGTAAACTCTCGATTTGTATTTTTTTGAGCAAGAAAAATGGATTGTGTTTGCTTCTGATTTTTAAGAGAAAAATGGCCCATATTTTTTGGCAGAGAATAGCTATAAATTCTTATTTCTCATTTTTCGCCATTCAGACGAAGCAAATTAAGATTTATAAAAGTATATAATTTTGGAGCTGATACTTTCTAAAATCCTCATAATACGCCAATCCCGAAAAGTACCAGAAAAGTCAAGAAATGCCCAGAAAAAAAATTTAAGACTCCGGAAAGATGCTGAAAAAAAATTCCGAAAAAATATTAAACTGTACAGAGACATTCTCGAAAAGTCTCCGAAAGTCACGAACAAAATCCGAAGAGTACAGCGGGCAGAATTCTGCAAAGTCCTGAAAATATCCTGTCGATAAACAGAAAAATCCCAAAAAATAAATCAAGCAGTCTCGCAAAAAATTCTAATCGGTAACGAAAAAAATCTCCACAAAATGTCAAAATTTCTCGGAAAATCCGAAATTTCTGAAAGAGCTTTACTTAATGTAAATGTCTAAAAAATAAGAAGCAAACATAACCTGCTTTTTCAGCGAAAAAATATAAGGAAACTTTTTTTGAGGCAAAAATAAAAGGCTAAAAATGTGTAATCGGTGTTAATATTTAAAGGAGGCCGTGAGAGCATAAATGGCTTAATCCTTTTTTTTTCTTTTTTTGTACATAACTACATAAAATGGTTTCAAATGTGACAAAATTTTAAATAAAAGTCGCTTATTCCTTAATTTCCAAATTTTTATGTCATGAAGAAAGTATAGTTTTTTTGTGTCACTCCCTTCTCTCGTCAGAAAAAGAACGCTAAGCATTCTTGCATTTATTTCAGTCAATGGGGTTCCAGAAACAAGTACAATAAAAAATAAATCAAGTATTTGAACAATTTTAGCCTTAAACCGTTTATTAGGCAAAAAAGTACCGAAATTACGAATTTTTTCATTGGCATTCGAAAAAATCATAATTGTTTTTTTTTGTTATAACTTTGGGAAGTTTTCAAATAGAATGCTCATGTTAAAGGCAATGAAAGTTGGCATCAAGTACAACATATCTGTGAAGCTTCAAGAGTGTGCCACCAAATTGAAAAAAACTGGCAGCATGCAGAATATCTGTTGCAGCTATTTTGTATTTTTTTATATACAACAATTTTTTCGTTTTAAAAGTTTAAAATTCTTCAGATACTTCTTGCCAAAACAAACCCATCTAGAGTAATGCAAATGAAAAATAATTACTTTTATTATAAGATGACGATGATTTGCGAAATAAAAATTCCAATTTTACAAATTTTTATCGGCACATTCATTCTGAAATTGGTCTATACATGAACAAATTAATATGTATATTCGTGAGTAATACTGTAGAAAAATATTCATGCCAAAATTTATTTACTTTCAACTAATATGACATTTAAGTTAAAGCGTGCGAGTAAACGTGTTAGATTTTGGTGTTTGGTGCTACGGGGCGTATACGTTACACACACAACTACAGCTATATGAGCACGAGCATTTTGATTTTTATACCCGAGCGCACTTGTGCACAAGGGTATATTAATTTTGTTCACATAACGGTTGTTTGTAACAGCCAAAACGAATCGAGATAGATATAGACAAATGTATACATAAATGATCAGAATGAAAAGAGAAATCGATTAAGCCATGTCTGTCTGTCCGTCCGTCTGTCCGTCTGTCCGTCCGTCCGTGTACACGATAACTCGAGCAAAAATTTAGATATCTCAACGAAATTCGGTATGTAGGTTTCCATTTATCCAAGGTAGGTTGGTATTGAAAATGGGCGAAATCGGACTGTAACCACGCCCACTTCCCATATAAAGGTAATTTCCAGAAATACGAAAACTGTGATATTTTAGTAACTACTGAAGATTACTCACTCAAAATTGATATTTACAATAATTGTCAGACGAAAAATAAGAATATTATATGGTTACATGTGTATATCTTGGTAACTGCCGCACCAATTTCTTCCAAGCTTGGCACAGTTGTTGGCCTTGGTACAGCATAACAAATGGCCGAAAATTTTTAAAATCGGACAATAACCACGCCCAAATCCCATATAAACTCACTATCACTAAATATTAAAGCTAATTGATTCAAAATTGATGCTTGCAACGATTCTTTACCAATAAATACGTTTATGATAAAATTTTGGAACGTGGGCGTGGCACCGCCCACTTATGATCACATATATGTATCTCGGTAACCGTTATACCAATTTGTACCAAACTCGGTATGGTTATTGTGCTTGCCACATAAAAGCAAAATTATTGAAATCGGACAAAAACACGTTTTTGTCAAAAAATTTAATAACTCGTGATATTTGCTCATATATCCGCGATACAAAGTAAATCACAAAGCGTAAATGTAAATGAGATTTTTATCTACATACTTGTAATAACCATGTGTACCGAAAGCGTATGAAAATGGATTTAAAAAAGTCAAGCCATATAAACATAAATAATGAAACGAGTTTTTATAAGCATAAACAGGAATTAAGAACTTAAGCTTAATTAGGGTTAGAGCAATATAAATGTATATGCATAAATATACCTCCACAGAAAAAATATTAAATTAAAATTGATGCGCAGCACGAGGTCAAAGGCGGCCCACACTCCTGTGTGTGTTGGAATGCATGCTTGCTACAAGGCAGCAAACTTTTACCTACTAAAGCTCAATGTTTTCTTTTCTTGCTTTGCCCATAAAGTGAGGGAAAAGCAGATAAGCATAGCAAACCGCACACCTGTGGCAACTGGTTTTTGCCGCCGTAACCACAGTAAAAGCCACAACCTCTTCAGCACCACTTCAACTGTCAATGTTAATGATTTACTACGTTTTTTTTTGTGTGCTGCCTCACCGCAGTCGCAAGCATTCTGTTGGGAGCTGAAGTATGCAAAAATGTCGGCTGAAAAAGGCGATTAAGGGAGTGTGAACGCAAAGTTTTTCCCAGCAACCAAGCGCATGAATTACACATTAGCAAAAGCTTAAGCGCAAACCCTTGGCCAGGAAGCAGACAGTCAGGCAGGCAGGCAATCAATGCTATGTACATGCTTACAGAGACTGGAAACAAAAAAAAATCTAGTAACGCACTTTGCCCTAAAGGGATCTTGTTGGGCAGCACGTAGGCACACTGTAGCGCATGTTGTCGTAAATATGGCTGTGTGCCGTGCCGTGCCGGTGTGTTTAAATCGATGTGTGCGTGCAGAGTAATTGAACATGTCACACGAGCAATCTTATCAGTATTTTAGGCATTTGCGTACCTAAGCGCCAAAGTGCTATTTTGCGGCATAAGCTGGCAACCTTTCTCCTACCACAGCACACAGCATCCTTTCTATTTATCTTCATTTGCAGCATTGTGTGGTATCCAGTTGGCTATTATTTCACAACCTGCTTGCAAGAACTTTTTAAGCAACGCCACAGACATGCATACAACTCAATCTCCCCTTCCGCCATTAACCTTTCTCATTTGCCTTTTTGCCATTAAACGCCCACAAATGCTGATTCATTTCAATTGATATACCTTTATTTTGTTTTAAATATTTTTCTGTTGTTGTTGGAGGAAGCAAATCTAAAACAAAGCTTGCGCAATAAAGGAACCTGACTGTGCGGGCGGTGCGGTGGGACGAGTGTGTCAGGTGTGTGGCAAGAGATATGAAACTAGCTTCGCGGCTTGAATTGGCGGGAAGTGTAAGTGTGCCTGTGGTTGGTCGGTCGGCGTAACGTATGTACGTGAATTCAAGTTTTTATGTTGAAAGTTTGACAATTCAAAAACTTTTGGAGGCACATCGCAAATAGCAATAAAAATGGAATAAAACACAAGTATCTAAGTTTAATTTCTAGTGGAACTGTACGTTGAATACCCAATGCAAATCTTTGGTAGTTTTTAAAGTCCGCGTTGAGAAATTGGAACGGTTATTGCGGTCTCCTAGAAATCCTAGAAATTCGATTTGCTGATGGTGATCACCTCACGACAATCAATAACACATCTCCGAGTGTATTTCACAGTAGTTCAAAGCTGGCATTTACTGTTCATAATACACTGGAGCATTCATGCTCCACTCAATTTATTAATTTTTATTTTTCTTTTTATGAGATCTTATAAAATTTGCAAGAGACCGGTTGAGCCCGATTTTTGAATTTTCATTTCCTTGTATTATTTTTTTTGTAGCAATTTTAAAGAAAATTGATTCACCTGCTCCAGTTTATAAATGCAATAATCAAAATAGTTAAAAACAATTGTAGGGATCATCCAAAACGAAATAATCCAAAAAAAAATTGAAATATAAAAAAAAATGTTTACCAAAATAAAATTTTTGTATTTTTTAAAGAAGTTTTGGGTTATTATAAATCAACGCCACTTAAAACTTCCACTGCATACTCTTACATACAAATTTTTCTAAAAACTCAAATAAAAAATATTTTTAATTTTCGTAACATTTTTTTATAACATTTCAATTTCTTCTGTAATTTTTTTTTTCATTTTTGCTGAACCATAAAATCGTTTTTAACTAGTTTTAATTATGTAGCATTTATTAGCTGAAGCAAGAAAATCGATTGTCTTCAAAATTGCTATTTTTCCGCATTTTGCATTAAAAAATTGTATTTAAACATATAAGAATTCGAAAATCGGGCTCAATTGGTATATTGCTAATTTTATTAAACAGCTTTCATTAAATTAATCAAATTGGTTGAAAAATGTGAAATATGAACATTAAATTCTAGTTTTTAACCATTGTGCATTTGCTGTTGAGACCCGACGCAAAACTGTGGGTTCTTAGCTTTGTGTGACAATATACTACACAAGAAGAGGCAAATCCAACTTTGGTTCTGCCAACCTTGCTGTTTTAGCCCTTGAATATTCTGACGAGGTTAAATAAATATGCATAAGTCATGTTTTCTCCATTTGCTGTGTATACCAAATTTCGTTGAGATCGACCAGTATAGGTTTTTTTTTAATTTACCCGATAAAAACACCCAATAAGCCAAGTCATACAATAGATTATTATATACCGTTTTAAAGGCCTACATATCCTATTCTCAGATCATAGTCGATCTTGGAAATCGAATCAAAAATAGTCATTCAAAAACTCATTAATCTACAAAATAGTACTTTCTGACTTAAATCGACAGGTCGCGACCTCTAAATGACCTTTAAAAATATATATAAAAATAGGCAACAGTATTTCTCATAAAAACGAATAAAATTAGGGGGCAGGGTCTTGAAATTTTCAAAAAAAAAATATTTTCTATGGGCACCCTAATTTAAAAATTTTAATAACTAGAAAAATGTTGAATTTCTGATACGGCGTACAAGGGAATCTGTTATGGCAAAAAATTCCTAGTGAAAATCTTAGCTCGGGAAGCCTGGATAAAAGGCTTTACGCATCGTCTTCATACGACTCGAAACTCTTAATTAATAAATGTGTAAACTCGAACATAGTAAATACTGTTGTACTATAATGAGACCTGGAATAATCCAGTCTCTTTTCCAATCAATCACTAAGCTAAATTCAATAAATATTTTCAACAGAAATGAAATCAGATTACTTATTTGTTACCTAACTGGCCACAACCGAATTTGTGCTCATTACGCCAACTGGGTTTGTACTTCGAGACAGAATCGGACTTTATCTTGAGGACGACAAAATCATACAGTGGGTTTAAAAACATGACAACGACTTTACTAGCTTTAAGGTATTTTCGACGATTTTATTTTATGCCTTCTTTATTTTCACTGGCCCTAATTTTGCGCGTCACTTTGGCCTTGTTTTTCGTTTGTATTTATACGAGTAGTTCCATGTCGTTTTTCCTCTTTTACGCATTATCGCGAATTTCCAACTTTTACTGCCAATCACTTGTTTGGCTTTTTTTATATGTGTTTTTAAGTAGTTGTGTCTCGTTATCGCTTTTTCGCTTCCTGTCAATGTGGCAGATTTAACTAGTAGGCGAACAAATTTCTGAAGTTTGTCATAAAACTAATTGAAGTCGTTTTTCGGTGATTTAAATTATGAGCGTATTCGTATTCTGAGCTTTCATTTAAATTTTTACTGTACTTTATTTTTGCAGAAACAGTTTGTGTACAAGCAAAAAAATCTGTAATATTTTCAAAGTGTAGGCAATGTGAAGAGGCGTGTGTGGCGTTTATTAATTACGCAAAATGTTGGCTGCTGTTTGATGATTTGAAATTTGGGTTAAAAATATGACCGAACAGTACCGATTCGAAGTGCGGAAAGTGTTTGATTGATAGCACATGTGCGTGTAATCCAATTGTATCTGTTGGCTTTTTCTACGTAAGATAGGCATATATGATGTTTGATGATTTCTTAAATAACTAGCGGTATTCCAATATTTCTCTTGTTTTAAATAAAAAAAAAAATTAAGTTTTTAATAGGAACTCTTTGGCGTTAGAAAATACACTTGAATTTCCTTAAAGAATGAAAAGATTTTATGGTACTTAAAGCGCTAAAGTTTTTAATTTTCATATTTTTATTTGGTTTCGTAAAAATAAATTTTTCAAAATTTTGCCAAAAGTTTCTCAGTATTTTTAGAGGTCATAGGAAATTGGAGAGGTTGTCTAGATAGAAAATATAAGTATATGTAGCTTCAAGTTTGAATTTTTCTTAAAGTTTCGAAAAAAGTAGTCACTTAGATTTTTACTCAAATAATTTTTGAAATTTAAGAAATAAAGTCGTTCGTAAATTTTCAAAAATACGACCTTGTGAATTGAAAAAATTCGGATTTGACGTAACTTTTTTTAATATTTTTGAAGAAAGTTGGTTATTTTTCGAAAAATTTTGGGCATTTATAAATATGCTAGCGTTATTTTGGGGACTTTTAAAAATAAAAAAAATACAATTTTCTAATTTTTTTTTTAATGGCGGATTTTTATTTATATAATGATGAATATTAGAGTATTATTACTTAAGAGTAGCCTATATTAAAAAAAAAAAAAAAAAATTTATAAAAAAATTGTTTTTTTAGATTCAAATTTTTGGGAGTAAGCGAAATGTTTTAAAATTGTTTTGTATTAAAAAAACTTTTAATTTTCTCTTTTCGAAAACTATTATTATCAATGCCTAAATACTCCCAATTCCAATGATATTCTCCTTACCCTTCAAAAAGCAAAAACAAATTTCGATTCACTTAAATGCTATCACTTCTTAAATCACATCAAATGCACTAAAGGGGTTAACTCAGCACGTTCATCTCCAGCTGGCTGGGCACAGATTTTCCTAATCCGCAGTAAATAGAATAAACTGAATTATTACTATACGAACAACTAATGCAACGCAGTGAATTTAAAACGCTACTCATCTAAGCGTTTGTTATCCAACAGTAAATCAGTTATTGTTGTTGTTATTATGGCAGTAGCATAAAATTTACTTAATTACCGTCGGGAACGCTTAGAGTGACCTTAAGGGAGCCCGACATCATCAGGTGGCGCGTGAATAGAGCGGAAAGAAAGTATTCAGTTTGCCATACTTTACATATTTAATTCCAGGCGCTAAAAGTACCAAAGAGATGCAGAAATAGCGAAAATATTTGCCAGCAGTAAAAGTGTTGTGTAATTTGAAATGTAAGCTCTTAGCGTTGGTTAGCGCGAGCCAAGCTATTGTTTAAGTTCAAAAATTAAATTATCTGAGGAAATAAGAGTATTTGAGTTTTCAGCAAATTCATTGTAAAATTCACTAATTTATATGCTGAGCTGTGTTCACTACACTTCGTTGTCTTCATTTCCGCTTCTATTCCGTAATAAACAATACTTTCTCTTATCTTCTTTTTGCAGTTACAAGTCTTCGATGCCAACAAGGATGGACGTCTGCAACTCTCCGAAATGGCCAAGTGAGTAAATATGTATTCATTTCGCTTTGTTTTGTATTTTGTTTAAGCGCTTTGCGAACATTTTGTTCAGTGTACTTAAAAAGCATTTGTAGCGCTTCGTTGGGAAGTGTAAAGTTTTTATTTCTGTCTGATTGTGTTGACATTGGCAGTTAAGAGTTTACTGGCGTAAGAAATTGCATTTTTGCTACTTGCTTGATTTTTCAAGCGACTGGTAAATGAGTTAAACTTTTTGGGGATTCTTTTATGATGCAACTGTTTATGGAATTAAAATGGCGAGGGTGCTTATTGTGGCCGTTTCGACCACTATAATTTTATGAATTCAAAAAGCATGCTTTTTCGGAGCTAACACCAATTAAGCTTGTAGAAAAGAGAGCTCAGAATTCTTGCTGTCAAAATTTTTATCTTATCATCTGTTGCCAAAATTGTTTCTGATATGAGTCATTGTACTATTTTCATTCTCCTTTTACTCTGTTTAAAATCTATACCATCTATGAATAAATCTAGCAAATTGTTGGGTGTTAAAATGCTCAGGAGTTCGTCTCTCAACACCAAAGGTCTCATTCCTAATTCTGGCAAGTTCCGCTTTATCCCCTTCAAAACAGGATGGAAAATCTTTATTATTTCCCCAAGCAAATAATTTCAATATACATGCTTATTTTTGCATCCAAACCTTTGCTTTTTTCATTCTTTTTTTTATTGTATCTGCATATTTTATGCATTTCTACCTTTTCTATTTTCGTGAACTGCAAGACAACTTAAGGCAAACTGATTTCCTTCTCACAATTTCTGCTACCGATACTCTTTGTTTATTTTCCTCACTTGACCTGCTCTGGTGAACATTTCCGTATTACTAACTTTGCACTGAAAGTAGTATGTACATTTGTAATCTCCCTTTATTCATGTCCGATTCAATCATTTCCCACTCATTAACATACATACGTACGTATTTTTCTGCTATTTGACATGTTTATTTTCTCTCATTACAGATTGCTTCCGGTTAAAGAGAATTTCCTTTGTCGTCAAGTTTTCAAGGTAAGTGCTGAATGATTTGCATTTTCTGCTATTCACCCTTTAAAGCCCAACCAACTAAACGGATTTCAACCACTGTCGGGACACAGATAAAAAAAGGCAAGATAAAAATAAAAATTGAAGGAAATTATAATGAAAAAAGTTTGAAAAATGAAGGTATTGATACATATACATACTTTTGCTTATAGTTAAGCTGAAAAGGGTTTCTAGCAAAGAATGTAGCGGAAGGAAACCATTTAAATCAACAGTTTTTTATAAACTTAATTAAATTGAGTGCAAGCAAAAAGAAATCAGAACAATCGCTGTCAGCAGATGAGGCATGCGATTGACATTAATTGCTTAAGAAAGCCAAAGTACTTGGCTAGTAGTTATATTTAGAAATACTTAAGTATATGTAAATGTGTATAATTTTTCTCAAAGAACGTTTTGGATGGATATAATATAATCGTTAGGTATAAACTGGCACTTAGGCCTTGATTGTGATAAATTATGGAAGTACATTTTTAATACATTTAGTTTTTATGCATTACATATTCTTGGTCTTTACCGCTTACTACTAGTAATGCTTTTGAAGAAAGTGCGACTGATTTAAGTTATATTAAGTTGCAAATTGCACAAATCTATATATGTATTTCTTCTTTTATTAAAATTTTTTTAATAAGGCACATTTTTGTGCATTTTTTTGAGTTGTAGTTTCTTATTGTTTTATTGTGTTAAAAAGCGTTTAGAAAGTGATTTAGAACGCAAATAATAATTGCAAAAGGGAAGCTATATCTGTGTGAAAAAATAATACAGGCATAATTAAAAAAAAAATAATAATATAAAAAATATTAATTTTTTATTCGCTAGAGCCCAAGCACATCCATTGGCAACAAGGAAANGTTAAGTTATATTTATTTGCAAATTGCACACATCTATATATGAATTTCTTCTTTTATTAAAATTTTTTTAATAAGGCACATTTTGTGCATTTTTTGAGTTGTAGTTTCTTATTGTTTTATTGTGTTAAAAAGCGTTTAGAAAGTGATTTAGAACGCAAATAATGATTTCAAAAGGGAAGCTATATATGTGTGAAAAAATAATACAGGCATAATTAAAAAGAAAAAATAATATAAAAAATATAAAAAATATTAATTTTTTATTCGCTAGAGCCCAAGCACATCCATTGGCAACAAGGAAATATATTTTTGTATCGAAATGACAACATCGTGCGACAGTGAATTTTACACACAAAAAATTAATATGCTCGCAAACCCCCCTATAATAAAACTCTTTTTTTTCTCTTTGACGTCAGATATGATTTAATCATAAAATTATTAATAAAATTCAGTGCAAAGTAGAAACATAGCTTGGGTATCAAATGAAATGGAAAATTCTGTAGAATTAAAAAAGTTTAATTATTTTGGTGCAAAGGCAAGCCTAAGTCCTATGGATCATCCTATATATAGAAATCTTTATAGGTATATGCATTTATCGCCAAGTTTATCTCAATATACATCAAAAACGGCATCTTTATTTCGATATATTTGGCTTCGATATACAATTTATCTATATATTTAGCGTCTACCACGTGTAAATTATTGCTAATTTTCCGCAACATTTTTTTTTATTAACAACAAATAATTCATTATCGTTATTTTTTTATACATATCTTTATAATATACACATATATACATATGTATGTATNTGATGATTGATTCATAAAATTATTAATAAAATTCAGTGAAAAGTAGAAACATAGCTCGGGTATCAAATGAAATGCAAAATTCTGTAGAATTAAAAAAATTTAATTATTTCGGTGCAAAAGCAAGCCTAAGTCCTATGGATCACCCTATATATAGACATGTTTATAGGTATATGCATTTATCGCCATGTTTATCTCAATATACATCAAAAACGGCATCTTTATTTCGATATATTTGGCTTCGATATACAATTTATCTATATATTTGGCGTCTACCATGTGTAAATTATTGCTAATTTTCCGCAACATTTTTTTTTATTAACAACAAATAATTCATTATCGTTATTTTTTTTATACATATCTTTATAATATACACATATATACATATGTATGTATGTTGATATTCATCGTGGCGAACGATATATATTAGGGCGGTGTAATTTGTTCGGAGCAAAATTTTCAAAGAAAGTGTATAGCAAATTCAACTTTTAAGATTAATTCTAAGCAACAATGGTGAACAAACTATAGACCAAAAAAGACATTTGACCCTCCCAATTTTCAAAAGAAAAAGTAGTATATTGTATGAAGAAAACACAAAATGTTGTAAATGGTAAATTAATTTAGTTCAGAAAAAATGATTAAACGCTGATTTTTTTTTAATTTTTTTGTATAAATGTAGTTTGTACACCACTTTTGTTTAGAACCGAACGTTGAATTTTAAAATGACATAGACTTTTTTCGAAATTAAATTACTCCGCCCTAATATACATACATAAAACTTATTTTTATATCGAAGAAAACCACAACTCCTTCGGGGGAAAAAATCTAAAAAATCAACGGTAATTTTTGGCCACTTCAAACTTGCACATTATTGCACTATAATTGAATAGATATAAAACTGTAAACTTAAAAAATTTTAACACTTCTGAGAAAAAATTTTGAAATTCGGATGAAAATTTGATGATTTTTTTTCAGTGTTCTGCAAAGTTTCCAGCTTGAAATTGTTTGGCGTTTGCTATAGGCGGTATAAACGGTGCGTCTGGATCGCGAGTTGGTTTAGATGTGTTAGTGAAAATAAATATATTTATGTTAGTTACACCGACATGACTCTGAACGACTCTACTGTTTGTGGCCGAAAGGCGAGTTAACACATACCCAGATGACTCGCGAGTCAGACGCAACGCCTATGGCGCCTATTCGGGAATGAACTGTAATTTAATTGAAAAATTTCAAAAATTAATAAATAAGTATTAGTGAAAAAATATCATTTCAATATTTTTAATATACCTGGCCAAAAAGCTCCAAATACAATAGCATTAAACTTTCAACCTTGACCTAAGAAAAAATATGTAATATCATTTTTAATTTAGTCCAAAATGATATGTCCAACACGGTACGTACATGGCGTATGAGTTACTCAGATGAGATTAGAATGTTACTCATACGCCATGTACATACGTACGTTGGATTTTAACTTTTCCATGATAAATGGTAGATCCAATATGGATCTATTAAGAATTTTTAAAATGTGGCACCAGATTTGAGTCCAGCATTCATCGTAAAAATAGTTCAAGACTCTTTGAGAGCTTTTTCTTATTGCTGCATTCCCTATTTATTTACCTATGCACGATAGCAATTAGTGTGCCAAAAAGTATGAATTGGCGTCAATGCTTTTTACCCCCCTTTTATTAGCTCGGGATGTAGCTATGTAATATTGATGCGCCTAAAAGATGCAGCGATTTCTATTCTCAAGTTAAATACCTGATAACAGTACGAATGGAAATTATAAAAGCGAGGCTTTAGTTTTTAAACTATAATTTTATTTTCATTACAAACATGTTCAGTCCTATGAGAATTTATCTAATGATGTTTGCAAGAATTTCTGAAAGTTTACAGTTTCAAGTCGGCTGTATAGCTAAAGTGTGAATGATTTTGATAAGAAATCACGAAAAGAAATAATTTTCTAAGCAAACGAGAATAACAAGAAATAACCACACTACTATTTATAAATCCACTTTTTCTCTCTCCTCCATAACTGCTTTAAAAGAAGCGCAAAAGCTGCAAACCAAGCATACGATTTTCATCTTCTGAATTTTGGAAAAACTCCACAAAAAATTTACGACTGAAATATTGCAATATCACTGGTCATTCTGACCATATTTTAACACTCTATTCATCTTTTATCTACAACTGTGTACATTTCAACAGCCCATTTTATGCTCTACTTTAGCTGCGTGCCTCTTTCATCTTTCATTTCTGTTTGTCTACGAATATTTGGATTTTAAAAAAAGCAAAAGTTTCCTTCTAACTTATTGAAAAAGTTAGCAACATTTGTGACACTGACAGACATTAGCCTTATAAAATTTTGGATGAAATTCAATTCGTGGACAAAAGAGATAAATGTGGCGTTGTGTATTTGCAAGATTCTTTGGAAAATTTAAGTTGCATTGTAATCCAAAAAGTTGCGAAGAAGTTGTAGAAAGTTTCACACAAGTGCCACTGAAATTAGAATTAAGCTCGCAGGCTAATTTGGCAACGATTGAGAATACTGCGAGCAGAGAATGTATTTTCTTTTGTTTCTTTTAACTTTTTGTGTTGGCATTTTAGCGCAATTTAGAATGAGATTGAGTCATTTGAGGAAACTTTGTTAACAAGCAAAAATATATATAAAGCTTTAATTTTTTTAAATTATGAATGTTGAAAATAAAATACGTAGGTAAAATTAAATTAAAGTATTTGAAAACATTAGTTACAATAAAAAAAAAATTTTCTCATACAGGTGCATGAAATTATGCTACGAAGTGTTCTCGTCTTTCGAATTCTTTAGTGCATACTAAAAGCAGTACAGGGAACAAAAGACATCACTTCTCAAATGAATTTGTAAAATAAAATTTCGCTTAAATCCCCACCTAATCCTCAATGTTCCTCTACCTCATGCCTTACTCACTCTAAACTCGTTCTATCTCTGCCAGCTGGATAGTCTACGGAACTCTTTTCACTACCTTCGATCCACATGTGCCCAAATTAACCTTGCAACTTAGTATGGGGATTGCTAAGCCGACTTTTGGCTCACTTCTTCAGGGGCAGTCTTAATAAATATTCACCACTTTAAAGGGTGTCATGCTGTTAAGAAACCAGTCAGTAGTTTCATTAATGACAAATTCCCCACGCGGTTTACATTGCAGTGATTAGAAAGCCTTAACTTCAGAGTGCACCATCGGTGGGAGCTACACCTAGGTCTGGTTCCGCAGAGTAAAACTAAACCAGTCATTACCTGACGGGTAAGCACGTACACCGGTCGCATCTGGCTGGAAAGAACTGAATTTGTTTTGAAGCATGACGAAGTGCTGGTAGTTTAAATTAAACTTTAAGCCGGCCTAAGTACTTAAGAGATTTTGAACATAAGTGATTTTGTACTTAGTATTTGTGTAATAATATTTTTATAAAATTTTTTGAAAAACTCCGATTTTAATTTGTTCAAGTGTAGTTCTTTAAAAAAACAAAAAATAAAGGGTTTTAGGTACACACTTATGCGTTCGCATGCATAAATACAAGTAATTGGACAAACAAAAAGGACACTTCGCATCCTGATTACAATTTTTGAATAAATTAAACCAGGGATACAAATGAATGATAAAAGGCAAAAAAGGTGCGAAAAAAAGGGTTGCCTGAAAAAAAACAACATAAATAAAGAAATTGTTGAAGTGGAAAGGCTAAAATATACAGGTAAATACGTATGCAGAAGAAAGGGAACAAAGCAAACTTTATGAAATTCGCTTGCATGCACTGAACTCACAATTCATAATTAAAAGTCAGTACCAAAAAATACAAAAAAAGAAATGTTAAAAAAAAAAAATCAAAGGAAAAATGGTGTGACAATGCAATTAAATGAGTTTTTGATAATAAAAAAATATTAAACTATACAAACTGCAAAAGTGGAATGAAAGATCAGAAGTGAAAATGGAAAACTGGGCAATGCAAATGAGAAAAAATATGTAATGTTCATTGGCATTGGCAAAACCAAATTTTGTTGTGGCTTGCTGTTTGAAAAGGGAATAACTTCGTAATCGAATGACCGAGAAGATGAAAGTTGTTTGGAATAAAAGAAATTTGAGCTCTAATTAATTCCTGTGTACTTATGTATGTACATATGTACAAAAATACAACTGCATGATTATGCTGAGTATTTTTTGATTGAGAAGACCTATTTTGAATATCCACAGTAAGACTTTGGGCCGTAAAATAAATTAAATTTTGTTTGGTTCACCTAGAAAGACACTCAGTCGGAGCAAGTCTCTGATACTCTCTCCCCACTTTCTCCCTACTCAACATCCATTCGCTACTTGACCTGCTCCATCCAACAAGTGCTATTCAGCAATCGAACAAAAACTTCTAGTTGCACAATAAATTTTATGTTCACATGCGGCGCTGCACAGTCTAGAATTTAGTGTTCACAATTCACTGGTGCCTTCATTTTTCACTCAATTTAATTATTTTTTTTTTAATGATAGAAAATAAAATTTGCAAGAGACCGCACTTGAGCCCGATTTTTTAATTTTAGTTTGTTTGTATTAAATTTTTTAGTGCAAAATGCAGAAAGAGTAGCAATTTTGCAGAAAATCGATTCTCCTGTTGCAGTTAATAAATGTTACATACAAAAAAACGAGTTGAAAACAATTGTAGGGTTCGCGTGGAACGAAAAAACTTTTACAAAAAAATTTTAAATGTAAAAAAAAAAAATCCCAAAATTAAAAAAAAAATAGTTTCTAGAAAAATGTTGGGTATGCAGTTTTAGATATCGTTAAATTTTAGTATAATAAAATGCAATTTGCAAGTGGCTAAAAGGTCGCGTTGATTTTTAATAATTTTTTCGCTAACATTTCGCACATCTGCATGATAAATTGGAAATAAAGGCGTTTGTTATATTATTAAAAATCAAAGCGAACTTTCGTGAGAACCCTACAACTAGTTTTTATTATGTAACATTTATTAACTGGAACAGGAGAATCGAGTTTCTTCAAAATTTCTACCTCTTCTGCACTTTGCACTAAAAATGTAAATACAAACAAACCAAAATTTAAAAATTTGGGCTCAACTGGTCTCTTGCCCATTTTTTTTAGGTTTCATAAAAAAAAATAATAAACTGAGTGAAAAATGAAGACTCCTGTGAATTGTGAATACAAACAATTTTGAACCACTGTGCGCTGGTGGCCAGCAATGCCCACTTCACATAAAACACAAAAATTTAAATCACGCACATTACCATTAAATTTCATTTTAAATTTGTTACGCAGTGTTTACGGGCGAAAGTACGCCTCACCTTCTGCGTTTTAACTGCACTTTCTGAAGTGCTTCATGTTATCGTGCTTCTCTTCGGTAATTTCGTCAATATATCAGCTATGCAAAAGAGAAATAAATATTTTTTTAATGCATTTATTCGCTCAATCTGGCAATTTTTCGGGCATGCATTTGACTAGTAGTGCATTCGTTTGAACGTTTACACTCGTATTTTTGAAAAACAAAAAAAAAACATTCCGGGTCGTTAACGTGTGTTATTGCACCTTCTTCACAATATTCGCAATTATAATGAATTTTACACGCAATGCGGAACTTTTCTTTTTCACAAAGCATCATTCAACGCTTTCTGTGCGCGCTCATAGTTTTCAACACATGTTAAGCGCTGTAATAAAGGGAATTATGAAATGCCGGTTATGGCTGAACTTTTGCATCGAACTTTTACATAGAGGCAGATATGTACATATGCAATTGTATGTATTGGCAAATACATATATATAGTTATATGCGCCAGCTTATGCATGTAAGTATGTTTAAAGGGCAGTTATGGTAGCTATTAAGAGCTCAGCCGGCCAGTTGAAGTGAAACAAAAGCGTTCAAGTGCTTTTTACCGAATGCAGTTAATCGCTGCAGGAAAATACATAACAGGTAAAACAATTTAACGCGGATGTGGTTGATAGGCTCCGACTCGATTTTCAGTATAAACTCTTGAGCTTAAGCTCACACCATGGATGCAAAAGTTGAGTCTGAGCTTAAGCTCAATTTTTATGCATGAGGGCTATTATGTAATATATGCATATCGATGATCTTCTGCAATAACGGCACTACTCAAAATTCAAAAAAGTGAAATCTTTATTACTGTTAAGTGTATCATTTCTCCAATCCTTGTCTAATCCATGTCTAATTTTTACTACTTGCTTTAGTAATCCTTGCTCCGTACTTAAGTAAGGATAATACCTGGTTAAGACAAGGATCAGGAACACGAGACACTAAACAGTAGTACGGGTTTTGTCTTTCAGAATTTTGAATTGTGCCGTTATTTCAGAGGACCATCAATATATGGACCATTCGATATGGGCCCCGTGTATTTNGCCTGGTTAAGACAAGGATCAGGAACACGAGACACTTAACAGTAGTAAGGGTTTTGTCTTTCAGAATTTTGAATTGTGCCGTTATTTCAGAGGACCATCAATATATGGACCATTCGATATGGGCCCCGTGTATTTTCTTTCGTTAAGTAATTTCACCATAGTTAAAGCTGAAGTAGAAATAAATAGAAAATCAAATATTTAGTAAATCATTAATAATAATAATAATAAATGATTTTGCTTCAAATAAAAACGAATTCTACCAATGTTACATTGAAGAGAGCAATTCTTTCATCGAAAAAATTTAAAAAACAACAAAAAAAAAATTTATTTACCAAAATTCAATAAACCGCAAACCTGCATACCCAAATTTTTCCTAAAATATGTAATAAAAAATGGGTAAACAATTTTATGAAAATTTTCAGAATTTTCTTAAATATTGCACATCCAGATATTTGGAGATTTTGTTGAAGGATGAACTATATTTTTATAAAAACTATGGAAAAATGTATTCACTTAGGACACAGTTGAGTTTTAACACTATTAAGCAGTGTCCTGGTTTTGGTACCCACTACTGTATCACCAAATTATTCAAACAATTGTTAAAATCGATTAATACTGTCGGGGGTATCCGTTAGATGTTAGTCTGCCTAAAATACATATTTTCAGGACTCAGACCTTGCGATTACAAAACCCAAAAAAATCACTAGGCACAAAACTGTACGCGTAAGATGGCCTGCTATACCCCTACAGTTATTGGGGTGTTATTAAATGTTTAATGCATCTTAATACGCTGGCTGCGCAGCCTTCATCCGCCAAGGTAGAGGCCTCGTCATCTGTTCAAAGTTGATTACAGCGGCTTGTAGCCACAATTGAAAATATCAACAGAGTAGCACCGATAAAATCTATGAATATGCTTCTCAGGATAAGGAGTCACTTAAAACCTTCTCTGCTCAAATCAAAGGATGCAGGTAGTCTCCCCCGGATAGTCAGATCTACTTTGACGGAGGATGGGAGTGCAGGAACGATATTGGAAGACTAATGAAAGCGTTTGAAGAAGTCTTGGCGAACATTATTTTTGACATGTTTGATATTCTGCTGAAAGCCCTAAAACTCCCCTGGCATGTAAAGTCGCTGGCTGATATCAGAATGACATATTAGCGAAAAAAAGCTAAAGTAAGTTGAAGGGGAAAATACTGCATACAGACCGTGATTAAGACACGCTGACAGCAATCGCACCGTAAAGCTTCACTAAAATGCTTCTGGTAATAAACTCAGCAATTTCTATTTCCGACTAGAATGGCATTCGCGTCGCAGAAGTTTATGGCACTTAAATACATATCTAATGTTTTTTAATAAGACAACTTTTCGTTGAGGGCAGACTACGACGTTGTCTTCTCCAACTCCATCTTTATTTGCTAAAACGTTTCGTCTTGGCATGTTCGGAGGCTCGAGGGTATCACCGGCAAAGCTTAGATAAAAATTCGCTTTTTCGACATCCTCAATTTCGATCTATAGAATCAGGAGTCATAATGAAGAAAATCGGGGAGAAACCTACGAACTGCTTCGTAGTGGTTCAAGCAAAGGCTAGCAGCACAACGACCGCGCAAAAATCGGTCAAAATATCTATATCCGAAGATTACAAATTTGAAAGAAAAAAAACCTTTAATGCATAAATGACCGCTGGACCAGATATCTTATTAATACATTGAAAGTGCAACTATAATGTTTCATAGCCATATTCAAAGCCTGATTTAGTTTTATATCTAGCAACGGATTTAGATCACTTGTTTTCAGAATACAAATCAAGGAGACGTAGAGACAGCTTCCCTTCGTACTAAGTACCTAAAGGGGCTCCATAGCAGAAGAATAAGTGGGGTATATTGATTTTTCTTATCTAATATGAAGGATTTCAGCTTTTTTTGCTCCGGCTGATGTTTTGGTTTTAAGCTCCATTACAGCTGGTTTGAGTGGGGAATGTGAGTTTTGGCCATATTCATTGGTCGGGGTTCTTCTTCCTAAAGGGCGGCAACAGTCATTGTCAAGCTCGCTCCATATAACTCAAGTATATTCCGAACACTGAACATCAGTTACCAGATTACCTTCTTCATCTTTGCAGCAAAGAGCCACTGTATTGAAACCAATTGACTTGTGCTTTACTTTCTCAAGGGGATTTTGGGGCCATATTTTGGCTTGCTAGCAACTTCAGAGGTTCCACTCAGGTCTTGCTGCCCTCTTTTTATTGATCTCTCCATCCTTGTTTTCACATAGAGTGAGGATTTTGAGTCGATTGTGAAATTTCTTGTCTGCCAGTTATGATTAGAGTCCGACCGATTAATCGGCATCGGCATCGGCTAGTATCGGCACAAAATTGAGCATCGGTATCGGCATCGGCATCGGCCTTTTTTCGCCGATTCTTTGCCGATTCTTTGGAATTTCTTTTCAAATGTTCAGGTGAAGCGACAGCCCACATTAAAAAACATTTGCAGACAGCTCACAATAATGATTTTTTTTTTTGTTGAAGGTGTTTCACGTTTTTTCCATACAAAAGTATGTGCNAGGATTTCTGGGCCATATTTTGGCTTGCTAGCAACTTCAGATGTTCCACTCAGGTCTTGCTGCCCTCTTTTTATTGATCTCTCCATCCTTGTTTTCACATAGAGTGAGGATTTTGAGTCGATTGTGAAATTTCTTGTCTGCCAGTTATGATTAGAGTCCGACCGATTAATCGGCATCGGCATCGGCTAGTATCGGCACAAAATTGAGCATCGGTATCGGCATCGGCATCGGCCTTTTTTCGCCGATTCTTTGCCGATTCTTTGGAATTTCTTTTCAAATGTTCAGGTGAAGCGACAGCCCACATTAAAAAACATTTGCAGACAGCTCACAATAATGATTTTTTTTTTTGTTGAAGGTGTTTCACGTTTTTTCCATACAAAAGTATGTGCGACAATTTTCGTTTATATGGAGAACACTGCCAGAAAAAAAATTTCCAAAAATTAACGGGATTTTATAGCAGCTGGAAACTTGCACTTCGTTATACTAGAATGAAATGGTCTGCAAAACTGCATACCAAAATTCTGATTAAAGAGTTTGAAACTTTGGTGAAAATAAGCAGAATTTTTCTAACTTTTTTATAAAAAAAAATAATAAACATTAAATAAAAAAGACAAAATCGGTCAAAATATCGCAATTCTTTTATTTTGTGGACCACTATATGCATGTACATACATACGTAGCATATAAGTTCTTATGCATTGAGTGCAAAAGAGTGTATTTTAGTACAAAACGAAATGAAATTNTTTTCGTTTATATGGAGAACACTGCCAGAAAAAAAATTGCCAAAAATAAACGGGATTTTATAGTAGCTTGAAACTTCCACTTCGTTATACTAGAATGAAATGGTCTGTAAAACTGCATACCAAAATTCTGATTAAAGAGTTTGAAACTTTGATGAAAATAAGCAGAATTTTTCTAACTTTTTTATAAAAAAAAATAATAAACATTAAATAAAAAAGATAAAATCGGTAAAAATATCGCAATTCTTTTATTTTGTGGACCACTATATGCATGTACATTAAAAAATATACCCCTCAAAGCGCTCAAAGTTTTCCGTGTATTTTATATGGGGGGAAAACAACTTTTCGTAGAAATAGTGTAGAATTCATGAAAATCAACAGTTTTCGATCGGAAAACTTTTCTTATCTTCAGGAGATTCCCAGTAATAATACGAAATTGTCTCTTTAACCATTTTTTCATAGTAACTATATTTTATAGGTCCTCCAAAACCCATAGAAAATGCAATGGAAAAATCTTTAATCATAAAAAATAGTTAAATAAACAATTGGATATTAATACTTGAAGTCTCCTGAAGAGAACCACAGTTTTCCGATTGAAAAATATTGATTTTTAAGAGTTTTATTCCATTTCTACGAAAAATGGGTTTTTCTCCATATAAAATACATGGAAAACTTTGAGTGCTTTGAGCACCCCCTAAATATTTTTTGATTTCAAAATAAAAAAATAGGGGTATATTTTTTTCGATATAGAACAATCCTAGGGGGTGCCGGCATTAAAATTCCAACATAATTTTTTTGGACCACTCTAATGTACATACATACCTGGCATATAAGTTCTTATGCTGAGTGCAAAAGAGTGTATTTTAGTACAAAACGAAATGAAATTGTATATTCCTAAATATCTTTTGCTTAGCACCATATAAAAAGTGTTTTATGTAATGTACATAAATGTGATATATGTACATATATTTTTACACATACATATGTATGTATGTACATACATGTGTATGTAATGTTGCATAACAAGCCAATTAGTTCAATTATTTCTTTTTTTTTTGTTTTTTTAACTCCGTGAAATGAACTGATTTTATGAATTAATACATTTATTTGTAATTTTTTATGGAATCGGCATCGGCATCGGCCGATTCTTTCCCCATAAGCCGATTAATCTTCATCGGCATCGGTACCTGAAAAAAAATTGGAATCGGTCGGACCCTAGTTATGATTGTTAATTTTTGTCGCCCAGCCTGATACGAGCCGATATTGTCGCCTTGGCTGGAACGTACATCACTTACTCTCTGAGCTTATCTTTCGCCTATAGAACGTGATCAATTTTGTTTTCCGTTCTTTGATCGGGAAACATACAAATGATTTTAGAGATATTTCACGTCGTGTAAAGACTGAGCACTGAATTTTTCCATTGCTGGAAGACATTGGCTTTAAATGCACTAAACACAGTTTTGATATTGTGATGGGAGCAATGCTAAAATATTTCTTCCAGTANGTTTTTTTAACTCCGTGAAATGAACATTTATTTGTAATTTTTTATGGAATCGGCATCGGCATCGGCATCGGCCGATTCTTTCCCCATAAGCCGATTAATCTTCATCGGCATCGGTACCTGAAAAAAAATTTGAATCTGTCGGACTCTAGTTATGATTGTTAATTTTTGTCGCCCAGCCTGTTACGAGCCGATATTGTCGCCTTGGCTGGAGCGTACATCACTTACTCTCTGAGCTTATCTTTCGCCTATAGAACGTGATCAATTTTGTTTTCCGTTCTTTGATCGGGAAACATACAAATGATTTTAGAGATATTTCACGTCGTGTAAAGACTGAGCACTGAATTTTTCCATTGCTGGAAGACATTGGCTTTAAATGCACTAAACACAGTTTTGATATTGTGATGGGAGCAATGCTAAAATATTTCTTCCAGTAATTCATAGAACAATACCGGAGCATAAACAAGGAGACGAAGTCTATGCCCATCAACAAATTCTATATGGAATAGTTGCAGCGCCTAGTGGCACTGTAATAAACGTCACATGTTACATACTCCTTACAAGCTTGCCTCGCTCAACGTTTTTCCTGTACTGCGTTGATGTCAACCTTTTATTTTCAGGAATATTCAGCAGTCGGATAGAGGCATCATCGCTGTCATGCATTTTGCATTTGCACTTAAAGCTGGAACTTTACGAATAATAATTTTGTGCGAGTATGTTTGCTAGGCAATTGCCAGCAATTAATTTAACTGGAAAAACCGCTCGCGCTTTTCGTGTTTCCTTTACTCACATGCCTTTTTCATTAACCGTGGATTTTCAGCGAAATTAAAGTAGATATTTTAAATGCCAATGAACAGTTGCTGGTTCCATAGTCAGAGGCATTTTAAAGCACCTTCGCTTACACACGAACATTTTAATTTGTAGTAGCTCTTGGCTGCACTTGACAACACAAATGTGCGTAAATGTTGCTTGAAAGCTGCTGCAGCGTAAACGTATGAAGATAAAGACAGTGAAGGAAGAACCGCGCCGCCATCCCTGGGAAATTAAGATTTATTTGCCACTGTCAACAGCACAATTATTTTTAATATCCGCTTGCAAACGAAGCGCAAAAGCTGTAACATTTTCAGCATACAGCCAGCGAGCGCATGTGGATAGCTGTTAAATGCAGCAGCAACAACAACAACAACAACATCAGAAGTGCTCAAGAGTAGCGGGCGCATTTCAATTTGCACTTCCGTCCAATGAGCGGAAATGAGTAAGTATTAAACTTGCTCACGAACGGAGGGATCAACACTTGTGCCGGATTTTATAGCTATACCCTTTTGAGTACGTATGTATGTGTGTATATACACATATATGTAAGTATGTATGTGGGTACACATCTCTGTGCCTTTTCCAACTTTCACTTTCCTTTCGACATGGCACATTTAATTTTATGAATACTGCTTTCTACACCTCTTCCACTCCGCGGTTAGCAGTGCACTGTTAGTTGGTTATTGGGCAGCTGTGCTGGTGTTTGCAGGCAGCATTCCATTCGTTTACTCATTCACCGACTCACCGAGCTCTGAGCTATTGGTCACCGAGGCGTTCCTAAATAAATAAGCGCTGCATTTTATGGCTTTATGCTCCTCGTATAAAGCTCATTTTGCAAGGTCTCAATGGAACCACCAGTTGGATTCGATTCGTTTGGTGAAACCGCAAATTGCTCACATTAATTTTATAATTTGCATGACTATGGGGCATGGCTACGTGAAGTCCCATAAAAGAAGGCGTGGTAGTGGCAGTCACAGAAATTTATGTAACGGAAGGATAGAATGAGTACAGGATACTTTCCTTTCATTATTTTAAACGCAGAAGAAATATGAAAATTTAATTTTGATTGACTAAAATTAGTCCACTTTCTGGGAAATTGATTTAAACTTGAAAAAGGTGGAAAATTTATTCTAAAAATATTTCGAAAACTACTTTCGAAATAAAACTTTCTTCAGTATTTTTCGTTTGGCATCCATTTTGTAATATTTTATTTAGCTTATGGATAAAATAAGGAAACTCACAAGCTTTTCACATTTTTTTCTTATAAATATTTTTTTTTCAATAGTGTTATTGAGCTTTGTACCACGATTTGTTCGTTAGGAAAAATGGAAAAAACAACAAAGTCTAAGCGGTAGAAGCTATAGCAGCTATTTTTTTTAGTTTACTGAGTGGTTTTACAAAAATATCTTTAATATAAGATTTTCTAAAAAAACATGGTCAGATGCAAGTTTTTACCATTTTATTAAGCATTACGAGTATTTTAATGACAAATTCTAAAAATTGTTGGATAACATTTTTACCAGCATATACAAATTTCGATTCTTAGTAGCTTTGAAAATTGTATATTAGATTTGAAAAGAAGATAATATATTAAAACCGTTATATCGGATTTCCACGAAGCTTAAATGATAAATTTTAGCATTAAAAAATTTCATTTTTAAAATGGCACCACGGTTGCCACTTCATCAAAATTTTGTGTACCACAATATACAAGTAAAAGGGCTCAAAATAAAATAAAATGTACCATCTTTTGCCGTCCAACAAAAATATATACAGTGACTCAAAAAAGTGATCACGTGTCGATTTTTTTTTTAATATTCGTAATGTTTTTCGAACAAATTTTTTTTTGTAATTTTTCTATAAACAATTACCGTCCATGATTTAACCGAAACCATGTAAACAGTTTCAAACTTTATACAAAATTTAGCAAAATTCGACAATTTTCATCAAAATTTCAATTTTCAATCTGAGATTTTTTTGTGACGCATTTTTGTACTTTTTTCCATACAAGCGTGAATTTCTTATTAAATAAAATGCGGGAGACCGCAAGCAACTAAAATTCAAAAAAAAAAACACCACGCCAGTTTTTGTAAATTGTGCTTGTTAAATAAAACAAAAATTTTCAAAAATCAATGCGATTTTTTAGGCGGTTGAAACTTGCATTTCATTAGACTAAAATAGTATGGGCTTTAAAACTGCATACCCAAAAATGTTCGAAAGATTCAGATCAACAAGCTGAAATTTTGATGAAAATTTGTCGAATTTTCCTAAAAAATGTTAAACTGTGAGTGCTGCTTATTCAAACGAACGTTGCTTCAAAAAGGCCCAAAACAGACAAAAAAGGCACAAACGGAGAAAAAAAACCCGTATTTGGTACAATTGTACCAAAGTGGCTACCGTGAATGGCATCAATTCTTTGCTACCTCAATATGCAAGATATGCAAATAAAAACTCAAACGAATTTACTTTCAGTACTGATTTTGCGTCAAAAGCTAAGTTTCTTGATTAAGCAGCTGACTTACATAGATGTTAATTCCGCCCGCCCCACATTTGAAATCTATCGAATATTTTCTTGGCTTTAAAATTCAACAAAACTACTAATTTTGTTGCCTACGCCGCCTAGCTACCTACCTACCTTCCTAACTAAGTATGGTCATAAAAATGTTAAGTGCCATTTACCGTTTACAAATTGCCGCCACTTTCGCGCACTACCAACAACCACACCCTTTATATGTATGTAACACTTAAATAAACACTTAACGTAACGGCACTTCAGAAGAAATAAATGAAAAACAAAACAAGCAAAAGCACCCCGCATTTCCAGACCAAAAAATAATCACTAGGTCATAAAGTTTGGGGGCTATTTTTCTAACAAAGCGCGCACGCCGTTTGCCAGTCTGTGCAGAAGAAATTAGTGTGAGTGGCGAACAATAAAACACTGGAAATCAATTTGACAAAGTCATCAGCAGCAAAAACAACAATACATAGCAATGCTACAAAAAGGTTTGCACATTAATTTTCCGAGCGCGCTAACTAGGAGAGCAGACGATACCTTTCGATACAATTAATTGCACTTGTAACGCAACAATTTAGGTTTGTTTTACGACTGTATCGGGATGAATGAATTGATGCGCGTGAAATGAATGCAGTGAAGGATGGTTGGCAATTTAGCGTACCGGAAGGGAGAGGTTTAAGTAGAGGTATGTACTAGAGAGGATTGCAGTTATTTGCTTTGCTGTGTACGAAAGCCTTTTGATTTGTATACACTCCGGAGTAAAGTAGACAAGGCAAAATAAATAAATAAATACACAAAGTAGGCTTACCAGGCAGCGGCAGGAAGGTAGGGTATTAGCAGTTTGACTTATATAATCGAACGGAAATGAGTAAATGAAAAAGAAAAATTGCAGGCATACAAAAAAATTCGGTTATCAGGGTTGTCAAACGGATATGAAATTTATAACGATTTAATGTGGAACGTTTAAGTCAAAAAGGTAGGCGGCTGGCTGTAGCCCCTTGGGCTTTGCAGAAGTTGAGGCTTGGTCAACTAAGTGCCTTGCAATCCTTTCAAATGAACACTCGTAGCAGTCGTACAAGCGGTCGACTAGTCATTAAGCATTGTGGCATAGTGACAGCTGCTTCACTACAACCTCGACGATGTCTGCCTTTCACTC
The DNA here is from genome assembly GCF_001687245.7 of Rhagoletis zephyria. Classification (NCBI taxonomy): domain Eukaryota; kingdom Metazoa; phylum Arthropoda; class Insecta; order Diptera; family Tephritidae; genus Rhagoletis; species Rhagoletis zephyria. The sequence goes on from NW_016158033.1 coordinate 52,487, forward strand.
AGCTACAATACTACTTGTATGTAAAGTTAAGTCTAAATAAACAATGCCAAAACTAAGCGAAAGTTATTTGGGTGTTAGTTGTTTAATTTTTGGTTAAACAAGCATTTAGTTTTATTCCTTTATTCTTTACTTGAACCTAATATTTTCTACTGTTTACCCAACGACTTTTGACTCTTTTAATTNAAGGTAGGGTATTAGCAGTTTGACTTATATAATCGAACGGAAATGAGTAAATGAAAAAGAAAAATTGCAGGCATACAAAAAAATTCGGTTATCAGGGTTGTCAAACGGATATGAAATTTATAACGATTTAATGTGGAACGTTTAAGTCAAAAAGGTAGGCGGCTGGCTGTAGCCCCTTGGGCTTTGCAGAAGTTGAGGCTTGGTCAACTAAGTGCCTTGCAATCCTTTCAAATGAACACTCGTAGCAGTCGTACAAGCGGTCGACTAGTCATTAAGCATTGTGGCATAGTGACAGCTGCTTCACTACAACCTCGACGATGTCTGCCTTTCACTCAGCTACAATACTACTTGTATGTAAAGTTAAGTCTAAATAAACAATGCCAAAACTAAGCGAAAGTTATTTGGGTGTTAGTTGTTTAATTTTTGGTTAAACAAGCATTTAGTTTTATTCCTTTATTCTTTACTTGAACCTAATATTTTCTACTGTTTACCCAACGACTTTTGACTCTTTTAATTCATTTTTGTCTGCCGACATTAACTTGATATTTTGGGTAATTTTTCTTATTTTCTTGTTGTGTATGGTTAGTAGAGATTAGTCGATGTTTACATTATACTAAGTAAGTTGTTATTATTCTTCTTTAAAGGGTCTGGTTGTGCATTTTTGGTGACAAAGCAAACAACACCAAAAGATTAACCTAAAGAAATGCAGATTTATTGTGTAAGCATGTCATTTGAATGGCATTGGAAAACTGTTAAGAAAATAACCTTATCCTTTTTGTCAAGTCGGTTAAAAAGATTTAAAAATGTCAATTTCGCTTTAAAAGGGGCATTGAAATGATTTAGAGCAAAAATATAACTACACTTCTTTCAATGTAAAAAAATCAATTTTTTTATCGATATTGTTTTATGAACAGTTGTCTAAATCTAGATATAATAGATAATAGATACTCTAACATAAATTTTGTCACCATTCGTTTGGCGATTCTACCGAACCGTTTTCAAAACAGAAAGCACCATAGCGAAATTTATCACATAATCGAAGTTTTTAGTTATCGAAATTTATCGAGTTATCCATGTTTATTGAGTTAACGCAACGTATTGTATTATTCAAATTGATAAATGTTTATTGAGCTGTCGAAATTTATAGTCACAGGGTTAACGAAATTTTATCAAGTTAAAGAAATTTATCAAGTTATCGATATTTATTGAATTATTATTTATAGAGCTATAGAAATTTATCGATTTATCGTAATGCATCGAGTTCTTTCAGCTTAACGAGTTATTGATATAATTGATTTACTGAAATTTGTCGATTTATTGCATCGAAGTTTTTGGAATTTTCAATTTCAGAGTTATCGAAATTTCAAGGTTTTATAAGCTTATCGCGTTATCACAGCTTATCGAATTTTATCGTGTTACCAGAGTTTAACGAGTTATCGAAACTTGTTGATAGCTTTCAAAAAAACATGGAGCTATCAAAATTAACCGAGTTTCGAAATTTATAGAGTTTGTGAGTTCCAGAGTAGATATTAGAATTACCTTTGAGTTCAATTTAGCGAGCTCAAAGTTTGTACGCAATTATTATCAAAGAATGCAAAATGTAACAAATCGATTAGTATACCGATTATTATCGTATTATTATCGATATTTCTGCTGTTATCAATTTAACATGTAACGTGTATTCCCGTCCAACTATCTGTGTAAATTCCTTATTAATGAAGCGTGTGATAAGGGGCGCCTTAAGATTACCAATAAATCTGTCTTCTTGTCTTTCTGGACTTTCTTGGATACTGGTGCTCTTCACGATTCAACGTCACTGGCATAAGTATAAGCACCAGACCCCTCCACCATCGATACTATGCAATGCATTGGTAACAGAATACAAAAATTTAAGCCACATTTCCAAAACTAGTAAATAAAATTGCAGTGAAGCTTGATAGATAGAAAACGATCAGAGAGACTGTAATAGATAAAATGTACATCGTTGCATGTAAAATATCATAGTAAAGCAGAATAAACACGAACACTAGAGAAAAATCACCTAAATATTTGATAAGCAAAATAAATTCAAATTGCAGCATTGTTGTGCAAACAAATAACAAACGGAGCAATGGAGATAAACGCCCTCTTGAAATTCAGCTAAGTGAAACATATTTGCAGACAGTGTCTGAGTAATGTTTTTGACAATGTCACAGTAAAACGATACCCTGCAAGACAGCTGAGTATCATATGAGTACTCATATTATCATTATCCCTAATCACAAAAGTGCTTATCAAAGTCCTCATTTTCGTTCAGGCCATGGGAAAAAATTGAGTACTTTCCCCTCAATGTTGTCATCAGAAAGTCCTCAGTACTAATAGTCAAACTACTCATTTATGCCGTACTACAAAAACAAAAGTGTAGATGTGTGAGAATTTTTGCCTAAAGTGCTCAGCAATGTCTTGTAGGGTATATGCATGAGTATGTACCTTACATACATATGTAAATAATAGTGCAATGAGCTATTTGCTCTACGCGTGAAACAAAGAATTTGTTCTTTTGGTGCTTGGAAAGACTTAGTCTGGGCATGAATGCATACAATTTGTTTCGTGCGACTTGAAGGTGAGAAAAACTAATAATAATAAAAGTATTTCGCCACCGTAAGACAGAACACAGTAAGATATGTATGTACTATATATCGAGCCCTAACCGCCAAAAAGATGTAACCGACATTTTTTTTACAAAATATTATCTTTGATGCAGAAATGTTCTTAGAGCAGTAAGATGCATTTTTGCATCGAAAATTAAATTTTGAAAAAAATGTCGCTTACATCTTTTTGGCGGTTAGGACTCGAATATGTACATACATATGTGCAGCCATAAACTATGCATTCAGTACAATGAGACGTTAACACCCAATTTTATAAAATAGAAAGAAAACTTTAACCGCTTTATAAAATTAAAATTTGTATGAAAGTTTCACCTTATGAACCTCTTTAAACGTATTTTATTTGTTTTTTCTTTTAATAAGGCCATAAAACTATATAAAATGAAAACAATAAACCTTTATAAACAAAATAATAATATTTTAAAGCTAGCGTTAATATTTATACTGTGCCTTTTAAAGCCAAATAGAGCTAAAGATTGTACGAGTATGTGCGCATGCGGCCATGTTCTATATGGCGTACGAGTAAATGATTTCTTGCCCCTATTTCATATCCATCGATTTTCATCGTTATTAACTTGATTTTTTGCAAAAGAACAATTGAAAAAAAAATTAGAAAAACTCTGTTCTTTGTCTAACTTTTTTTCTATTAAAATTTGATTTTTTTCATAAAAATTAAAATACCTTGGAAAACGACCTTGAAAAACGACTTACATAACCGTCATCTAGGGCCAATCTTCAGTTCACGTGTATTTGCGTTTTTTGTGTCATTTCAAAATTTGAGATTTTCCCTACAGTGATATGAGCAAAATCGAATTACATATAAATATAAATTTTCAAAATATAAATGACTATTTTGAATAACTAGGGCATGATTTTCGAAAGCAATTCTGATTTCTCATTTAGCATTTCGCATTTTAATTTAGAGGTGGCCATGATTCCGACATTAATTGTAAATTTAATTGTACTGTTAGGGCTGGGTTTTAAACACAAAGCATAAATCCTAGAGAGTAGCTCTTGTCAGGGAGAAGAAGAACCGTACTGTGTACAAAAATATCATTCCAGGAAGACTAAAAGGTCATTTCCAAGTTTCCTCACCATTTTACCTTGCGAAGCGACTGGCAGAGCATCAAACAAGCAACCAGTTGCCAATGCCATGCCTCCAGAAATGTGAATAAATATCGAAAGAAAGAGTGTGAGCGAGCTATAGCTCTCCCATCTAAATTTCAATTTCAAATTTTGATTTGCAACCAGCTCCACTCTCTAACACAAAACACCTAAGAATAAGCGGCAGACAAGACAGCGCATTTTTATGCATCGCCGTTCAGCAATGCTTGTACTTGCATAGTTGTTAAAGCAACTTCAAACGGGCGTGTACAACATCCCACAAGTACAAATGCATTGCAACAACACATAAGCATTTGCAAAGAAACATCTGTATATGAGTGTATGCCCAAAACGTACCGTGTCGACTTGGATTGTGGGTGGTAATAGACAAATGCTATTGACACAGTCGGGATTGTATATACAGCCACACACAGTCAGTGCCACAACGAATGATAGCGAACTAGTAACAGTGAAATCGAATAAGGTAATATCAAATAAATGTAGCGCATCATATGTACATACAAATGTAGGTGTGTACGCAACGAAATGGGGAAATTGAAATCCCAATCGAAAAGCAAATAACAATAAGGAGCATTTACCAAAAATCGAAGTAGCAGATATCAAGCATATACATACACTACTATTACATCTATTAGATAAAAAAGGGTAAAACAAATACAAAACTGCACGTTACACACTGCCAACTGCTTGTAGATATGAGTACGAAAAATTCAAACAAACAACGCCGTACTGCAACTCGAGCATTCTTTTATTCCACTTCACAGCATTTGAGAGTTGAGTGAAAGCAATGTGTCGATCGTGATTGTTATTGTTATTGCGATTGCGCTTATGAACCAACAAAAGCAGTAAGCTAACACAGCTGTGAAAGAAGTTGATAAAATACGAATCGCAGCATTTGATGTGCATCTGGCGAAATTTGCTACATGCTAAGCGTATACTATTTTCGTGAGCGAGCGATATGTGAATGTGCCATAATACTCAATAAATGGATGGATGTTGCTGTACAAATAAAAGTTTAGGGGATTTTAAAGCAATGATGATTGAATATTACTATTGTTAGTATCATTGGCAGTTGGCAGAAATGTCATGAGCACAGCGTATAGCAGAATTTTCAACAATGGGATAAGTGTTGCGCAATAAAAAGCCATTTGAATGTTCGTAGGTGGATGTGGCCAAAGGAAAACTGTTAAGGAAATGTATAGAAATGTTAACCATTTTACGCTGTACTTCACTGAGCTAATATTCGAGAGCGAGTTATAATACATTCCGGGCCATTAGATTATTTTCGTTCCTTATGTAACATTAAGCACACATATTGCCATGGCTTTGAGAAATTTAGATCTAAAGCGGAACTATGGATGTATGTACATTTCCACACGTTTTTTGGAAACTTATTACATTTGCGGTATTTGACCATCATTTCTTTAAACAAAATTTTCCGCTTAATTCGAATATGAAGCCAATATATAAAAAGCAAGAACAATTTTTAAAATGTTGCAAGTTTTGGTTTTTTGAGATCTGAAAAAAATGCACTCACTTAAGAGCATTTTTTATGAGTTGGCCAATCTCATATTTCTTTTTACACGAGTGAAGTTACTTAAAGTTACCATCATTGATGTCAACGACAACAATTTTCCAACCGAATTATCAGTTCAGGCTATATTCCGTAATTGTTATTAAAATTTTGTAAAAATACGTGCTTTCGGTATAAACATTAGCGTGGGCCGAAAATCCGCTTTTTTAGAATTTTGATTGGTAATAGCAAAAATATGGTTCATTATGCTCTGAAATAAATCTGGGTGAAATGTGAAAATTTTTGGTCAATATCCTAGGCTCGCCCATGTTCACCAAAGATCAAGTACTAAAAAATTTCTTTTTTAGCTAACTTCGATTCTCTACAGAAAAGGTCCATATACCAAATTATGTAGGACTAATACTTTCGAAGATTATTGCAATTTTAGTAAAAAACTGTATTAATTAATTTACTTATTAGTTTTTATTTTTTGAGCATATTGAACTTTGATGGACTTGGGCGAGCCTAGGATATTGGCCAACAAATTCCAAATTTCACACAGATTTTTTTTAAAGCATAATAAATCATATTTTTGCTATTACCAATCACAATCGTTTATTTTTACTCATTTACAACAAATGCAAATTTTCGCGTTTTTAACAATTTTTATTAATTTTTTNGATTATTGCAATTTTAGTAAAAAACTGTATTAATTAATTTACTTATTAGTTTTTATTTTTTGAGCATATTGAACTTTGATGGACTTGGGCGAGCCTAGGATATTGGCCAACAAATTCCAAATTTCACACAGATTTTTTTTAAAGCATAATAAATCATATTTTTGCTATTACCAATCACAATCGTTTATTTTTACTCATTTACAACAAATGCAAATTTTCGCGTTTTTAACAATTTTTATTAATTTTTTTCGGCACTCCGCAGCAGCTTTCCGTTTTTTATTGGGAAGGGTTTTCGGAAACTTTTAGGATGTTTTTGGAACTCTCCTGTTCGAAATACATTGTGTTTTATTTTTTGCGTCTTTCGTATTTTACTGTTTTTCGGAAATTTTTCCGATACATATTTTCCGGACCGTTTAGAAATTTTCCGATACTTCTCGAAAACATTTAGGGTTTTGTTTGTGACGTTTCAGGTATTTTTCTAAACTATGTATTCGTTTTTTATTTCTTAGGACCTTTCGGAAATTTTTCCAAACCCCAAAGGATTCTTCTTAGTTTTTTGCGGGGAAATTCTTTCGGGGTCGGAGCGTCGCAAAAGCTGGCCAGCTTAAGATACAGACAATAGATTTGCGGCCTTGTGAGCGCAACTAGCCAAAGGTATTTCACTCCCTTCACTCTCAATTACAGTTGGGATCGAGTCGATGGTGCATTTCCTGGCTAGTTCATGGCTCACACACTTTCCAGCAAAATCACTGTGGACTGTCACCCATACATATATGTACAAAAGTCTTACTATGAAATAAATACACGGAACCGAAGGATGGGTTAGGCTAGCTAAGAGCGTACCATGAGTGAGCCCAAAGCCCTAATTGCCACTTGGCTAATAAACAAATCGGAAGATTTATCACGTACCTCTGCCTGGAAATTACTACAGTGATCTGCAGGCTTAAATTTGAGTTTAATATACGGCTTCTTACAAAAGATCCCTCCACCAGCTCCTCTGTCAAGCTTAGGCCCATGCGCGTAGAAGTTCATCGGTGCCGTATTGCAATCACTGCCTCGCGTCCGTTCATGCCTGGAGAAGATGTGAGTGTAGAAATAGTTAATTGGTGCCAGTATAGTTAAGCGGTGATTTGTGTTATTACGGATGAAGTCCCAAAAATATTAGTGTGTTCTTGCTCAGTTAAGCATCTCGTGTCTTCAGGTCTGACCCGATAGCCTCTGATGCCCCGTTCCTGCGGCTGTCGGGAGTAGAGGCTTACAAAAAGTTCAGATTCAGAGGATACTAGTGATTCTACTGACTTAGTAATGTTTTCTCAAGTAGGTTCTGAAATTTATGAGCCCGCCAAATATATTTTTTCAGAACAAAATTTATGTTTAAAGGACAGATAAATTTTAAAACGTACTTTAGAAAACGGCCCATAGAGTTTTAAAATTTTCTTTAAAAGATAGGAAACTCCCCTTCGAGAGGGGCTATAAAAATATAAGCATTGTGCTCTTATTGCATTCAAGTGCTCTGCTAACAGATTATTTTATACTAATGTACTTACTGATGCCTTGAAAACCATGTCGGTTTAAGCAAATTATATAATTAAAAAAATTAAATGTGAAATGCATAAATTACTCGGTTTTAATAATTTTTTACGCTTGAAAAACAACTTAAGTTCTGTTTACAAGTTTTAATGTTGGCATTGGAGTACACAATATGGCAGAAGGACGTGTAAGCTGACATGTACGCGTGTTTCAGAGCTGCAAGCAATGTATGTACTTACATAAATAACAACTACATACAAATATATATTTACATAAATGCATACATATGTAAATAACGCGTATGCATATGTCTTGCCTGCTGATGCGTAAACATTTGCACATTTTGCTGGAAATTGTAACCACGCGCTGATTGTGGTCGCCTATTGACTGCTGTTGTTGTTGGGGCGGACCTTGTTGTTCGCCTTGTGGCATGGCAACTTTTTACAAAACGCCAATTGTAGTATGGAAAATGCCACGTAATTTACATGATCATTGCAAATATTTACGAGCATTTACATAATGCAACTAGCGCAACAACAGAAACAACAGTAAAGACAAAAACCACAACAAACAATAGATGCGGCAAAATTTATGATTCCAACTAAATTGAAATGATTTTCGTTCGTTTCGTGCGCTTGCTGCAATGAGCAACGATAATGATGGCTTCGACGTTGCTGTTATTCAAGGCATTGTTGGGAGATTACATAAATTGTAACTGCGCATTTTTGTTGTCTATGCACTCGTATTTTGCAGTTTGTCTTTTTGTGTATTTCTTTGTGGGAGGGAGCTGCTGCTCATGTTTTGTGCGGCATTACTCTTTATTGTACGTACATATGTACATAAATAGGCAGCAAGCAGCATTTTAGTTGTAGCTGTAACTGTACATGTGACTGCAATTTCACGTGCAGATTTACCGAACTTTTGTCTACATATTTGGCAAGCAGCCAAAGGCAACAAAGCGAAGCACAGCGCAAATAAGCATACGTGTGTGCGAAATTTATAAGCAGGGCGGTAGCTCTGGCAATATTTTGTACCATACGACTGTGCTCTTGAGCGCCTTAGCATATGCAACGAATTCCTGCAGCGTGCACGCTTCACTCACTGCCTGCCTGTGCCAATTTGTGCCAGAGAAAGATGGCGAGCGCGGCTTATTGCATCATTGTAATACGATTAATTTTTCTGACATACTTGTATATATATTTTTTTTTGAACACAACTTTCATATGTCTCCATTGTGTTGTTGTTTATTAGTTTTACTTTTTGCCGTCCGCTCTATGCATTTTGATTTTGCGCAATGAAATTGGCGTTGCAGAAAATTTAATGCCAATTCGTTGCATAAATACTAGCGACGTGAGCAGCCATTTCGCTGACTTCAAAACGCTCATGGCGTGCAACTAACCACAAGGAAAATTTATTATACGTTTCTTATTTATTCACGAGAGTTTTACAGCTGCGAACTGTGAGTTGCAATTTAGTACTTCATTGTCATATATTTCGACTTTTATAAGAATTAAATAAATGTCTGCCCCTCCTTATGTATATGGATTGGTTCTCCACAGGGTTTGTCCAGTGAATACGGATATTCCAAAACTTGCTAAAAGTCTTTCCTAACCATCGGTCGACTACCTCCTAGCATACTCATACTTTGACCTTCTACAGTAGTGACCCATGATTTGGGCACTTGGTTTCCTTCAAATTCTTATTCCAGGCTGATGGCACCTTACAAAGCCACTCCGTTGTCTGCGATTGCCGCAGTCAACGACCATTCACTTCGGACGAGACTTACAGCTAAATTTGGGGGTCGCCAGCAGTCTGGTCCTATATAGACTATCACAGGTCCGCAATATTTTATCTATTTTCTTTTTTAGAGAATTTCTAATGGAACGATTACAAACGCCAAATAAAGATTAATTATGGTCATTAGGTCATAAGTTGCAGGGCTAACTGTTAGTATGCTGATTAGGGCGGTATTTAAATTGTCAATACGTAAATTTTGTTCTACATACAAAGTAAAGACTTCCACGAAAACTTCAAAATTAAAACTAAAATTTTAGAGCTAGCTATCGGGGTTTAAAAAATTAGATTTTTTAAACTGTAAAAATTCGACGAAATTTTTACTCGAAAACTGACATTTTATATATTATTCAAACTTATTCATATAAACTCATGGACACGCTGAGTTATAGCTGGTAAAAATCAAAATTGTGTCGAATTTTTTAAACCTAAAAAAAAAATTTCAGACTTTGGTAGTGACCTAAAAGTTTCTTTTGAAATTATTGTGGATGACTTCATATTGTACGTAGAATCAAATGAAGGGTTATCGCATGATGTTGATATTTTTAAGGTCCACCCTAATACATATATCTTCACTTGTATAAAAGAAGACTAAGTTATAGCTGATAGTGATTATTGTTAAAGGCGATTTTTAATGCGATTGTTCAGAGCTTCCCTACACTTTTTTATGCTTCAGTTTTCCTTTTTTCTTTTGCAGATTGCTTTTTCGCAGTCTCAATGTACAAAACTAATATACGAAGCCAATACATTCAAGCATTAATTTCGCTTACGAAACCCATTTTCTACACAAATTTTGTTTTGCCTGCATACATGCAAATTTTTTAATCTTGGCACTTCAACTTCCGTACAAATATTGGATATTGGATACAATGGCAATCCGCTTTTAGCATGCGAAACTACTCTAGCTATTCTATATATTAATGAAATCCACTTTGAATTTAGCGCCAGCGAAAATTATAGTGAAGTGAGCTAGCAATTTTTTTTTTTACAATTGTTTNTTTTTTAATCTTGGCACTTCAACTTCCGTACAAATATTGGATATTGGATAGAATGGCAATCCGCTTTTAGCATGCGAAACTCTGCTAGCTACTCTATATATTAATGAAATCCACTTTGAATTTAGGGCCAGCGAAAATTGCAGCGAAGTGAGCTAGCATCTTTTTTTTACAATTCTGTTTATTTTTTTTTGTACTTTTTTAATAAGTATGTGCCAGCATTCACTCAAATTTGCATTTCCATTGATTTGTCGGTACACTCCTTGTTGAATATTGCATGCTGGCATGGCATTAAGACGAGCCAGTGGGATGAGTGCTTAAGCGGGGTTTAGATAAAATGCTGCAGAGTGGAATTTATGCAAACACCATTAAAGCGATTTGATGGCATTGTCGGCGTATTAAGTAATACCAAGCAATATAAAGTGGATGCAAAAATTGCGTTGAAAATAAACAACAAAAAAAAGGAAATGTTTGGAAAATTGAATAGGAGGTACACTTTTTTTTTTTAAAGTGGACAGATATATGTACAAAAACAAAATTACTTCGATTTACTCTGAATTTGGTTTAAAGGTTCTTAACACGAAATAAGGTAAAACATGTGCTTATATTTCTTCGTATTTGGTAGATAATTTAAGAACTGAAAGTAAATCTCTACAATAAAAAATTTAAATAGAATTTTTTTAGTAATTCAAAAACTGAAGTTTTTAGGCATATAAAAACTGACCATAGGTTTTTGATAATTTAATATCTTGACATGCAGTTTTGGTCATTTAGAAATTACGCATTATTTTTTGGCAATTAAAAACTGTACATAAATTTATGACTATTCAAAAACAGTGCATACATTTTGGCAATAAAAAATGTGAACATAAATTTTGGCCATTTAAACACTAAGCATAATTTTTGATGATTTAAAAATTGGGTATAATTTTGAAAATTCACTAAAATTCCGTATACATTTTGGGTAATTTTAAAACTACGCGTGATTTTCTGACTATTTAAAGACTGGGGATTTCTTTGTAATTCAAAACGTGGACATGAATGCATGGGCACTTTAAATATGCACACCTTTTGGTAGCTTAAAAACTTGGGGTACATTTGTGGTAATTTAAAAAATTATATATTTACATGCATAAGTGATTGATACATAATCTTTTGCGAAATCTATAAAGTTGAGATAAATGTATGGTTATTTTAAAAATGAACATAAAATAAAAACCATTCGAAATCGGGGCATACATATTGGCAATTAAAAATCTGAACATAAATTCCTTATGGACATTTATTTTCGATAATTCAAAAACTGGAAATAATTTGTTGGTAATGAATTTTTGGTAGTTTAAAACTGGGTAAAAATTTGTTTGGCAATTCAAAAACTGGACATATTCTCTTTTGTCATTCAAAAAATGTCGCCAAAAATTTGTTCGCCTTTAAAGACAAGACGTTACTTTTTTCAAAATCTAAAAATTGGCCAATATTTATTTTACTAGTTTAAAAACTGGACATTATTTTCTGTAATTTAAAAACTGTATTTAAATTTTTGGTTTTATAAAACTTAACCTTAATTGTTAATAATTAAAAAAATAGGCATAAATTTATAGTAGTGAAAAATCTAGATTTCTTTGTCTTTCAAAACTGGCCATACATTTTTGGACATTTAAGAAATGGACATACATTTTTGGTTCTTAAACTAATGTTTGGCTATTAAAAAATTTTGGCATACCTTTTAGTTCTTTTAAAAACCACGGATAATATCGAGCCTTAACCTCCAAAATAACGTAAGCGACATTTTTTTCAAAATTTTCTTTTTGATGCAGAAATGCATCTAGATGCACTAGGAATATTTTTGCATCAAACAGAAATTTTTTAAGTAAAATGACGCTTACGTTATTTTGGCGGTTAGGGCTCGATATTATGGAATTTAAATTTTTTTTGTAACTCAATAACTGGGCATATTGAAAAAATAAAATTAATGATGACAACTGTATATAATTTTCGGTTTCACCAGCGTTTTCAGTGAAAAATATTAAATTACTAAAAAAGTTGTTGCAATTATTATTAAAATACTTTCGTGAAATTAGCTAAAAAGGATTAATAAAACATATGGAAGGTGAAAGAACTTATAAAAATAAAATATCTATTTCAATTTGACGTTTCTTAAGAAAGGAAAAAGTCTTTCTTTTAAAGCCTATTATCATATTTGAAAACTCATTAAAATAGTGTTGGAAAATTTAATGACTAAGAAAACCTGCTGGCAAAATGATATCATCATCCTGAACTCAACTTATAGTATGTATGTATGTATATACATAAGTACCTACATAAGCTGATAATTATACATACATACATACTTGACGCATGTTATTTGATACTTTCTAAAAATAGGTCGAAAGTTTTGTGTGATGAAAATGATGATGTAATTTTCTTATGCTCTGGACAATACTAAATTTTAATGGCCAAGCGATGACTACACACATATATGTATGTACATACAAAATCCCGGGATTACTTTTAGTGGCATATGAAATTTTCAGCGCAAAGTCTACTTTAATACGTGTACATGCATAGTGTAATGAAGCTAGGTTGAGAATTGTAGTATGGTATGATTTTACATATTGGAATATTATAAAGCGAAGGCGCAACAAACATTAATATTTAACAACAATTCAAAATTTTAATTTCCCTCCATAAGCGCAGTGCAATTACTGATTTTCATTTTGGCATTACAAACTTTTAATCCAATAATGCGGAAGTGCTTTTCAATAATTAAGTTTTTCCATGTGAACTTTCTAATTTTATTAATGGACGTGGAATGCAGCCCTCCCTTTTTTTCCGACAGACACGCCCGCAGAATTTATATGCATTTTTGCGCGCACACTTTGACACATAATTTTGTATGGACATATAGGACATACATTTGCATACACATACATAAATACGTACGAGTACGCCATGTGATTGCAAAAGCCATTGCGGACATAAAATCAACCGAGCAATCGAAGGTTCAAGTGCCAGATTCCAATAGAACGTGCATTTTGCGCTTCAGTTGGGAAGCGTGCAATGTTGCACGCAAAGGCAAGGCAACGTAGACCGATCGGAAGTAAAACAAACAGACAAGCAGCAACCAACACAAATGCCATTGTGGCCGTTTGCACACTAACAACAAACTATGTGGCTGTTGGGTATGTGGCAAGTGGCAAGTGGCATGTGGCATGTGATTGTTTTTTCTAATATTTCCTATAACAAATCTACTGCATGTTTGTGGCTGTATGTCACACAAGTCCATATACATACATATGTAGCTATGTGCACAGCCTGTATATACTCGACTGACCCACATACAAGCATCTGACCTTCGCTGGGAAATTTATTGAAGTTAGAGATGCAAGTTTTTCTCACCTCATTTTATTTTATTTTTTTTTGTTATTTTTTTTTGCTGCTGCTGCATTTTTTTTCGCATTCACATTGTTACTGCTGCGCTTGACTGAGCGCCAATTACGTGCCTGCTACCAGAATGTGCTGTCCATAGAGCACTCTCCTACCTCCGCACCAGCCTGATGTTAATCTTACTACAGTAGTGGCGTCGGTGGTTTAACTGTGTGAAGTTATTGCACTACCTGTTGTTGGTGTTGCTGTAAGTCAATTGCAATCAAGCTTTGTGTACGAAGCGCAAATGTGAACTACTTTGTCTTGCCATGCCGCCTTGACCATGTTAGAGGTGATGGTGATTGAGTTGTTCGAGTTGTGCAACGTGAATCCTTGAATCACTTCTGCAATTACACTTCGATCGCAGTTTTTAATTGTTTTTTTTTCTGTTTTTGAGGCAGTGAAGTTTGAAGAAAAGTTGGAAAAGAGTTTTTGTGCTTTGAGTGCACTTTTTCAAATTAAAGGTGTGGCTTAGGTTAGGATTGTAGTGATGTGTTCTAACGAAATTTCAGACTTAATTAAGCAAACAACTTTGTGAAGATTTAAAATGCAAAGTCAGCATACTTTATTAAAGGGAGCAGCTTAATAAATTTGAACTTTAGGTGTTGTGTTTTGAGTTCTAATGTTTTTACTGCTAAAATTTTTATTATTAAAGATCAAACAACGTATATATTTCCGGGCAGGGAGCAAAGTATATGCGTTTTTTATACTTTAGTATTCGCTTATTGAGTAAATATAATGCCTAAAACTAAGCAGTATAGGAAAGTTGGCAAATTTTGCATTTTATATGCATGTAAGAACTTCTAAAACAGCTTTCAGTTTTAATTTATTAAAGAGACTCTGGAGTAATGCTCTATCCTAAAACGAGCCTTTTTTTTATCCAATGACTTTTCAAATAGTTGAAATAAAGCACACAGCCCTGTCCTAAAAAAAAAGTAATAAATGGATAAAGGGTTAGAAACTTCATGTTCATTTCTAACAAAGACACTTATGTAGCAGCAAAAAAGATTATTTCCCCCACTATTTTTTATTTCAGCCTCGGCCGCCCTTCTTCCTTAGTCAATCTGATGCTGTGAAGAACAATCAATTGTAATAAAAATCATTGCTTGATTACAAGCTTTGCCTCTAAATTTGCAATCAAGGATGCCGACTGTGAGAGAATTCCACCGTTTTGGCGGAATATCAAACACTCCCTAACAAATTTTTCAGTAACATATATGCGAACAAAGAAAACCTGAAAATTAATCATTTCTCTAAACACTCGAGTAATGGCCATATAGAATAATCAGAATTTATTGGCTCGGCTCATTACTGGTTTGAAGTCACCAGCTCATTTAAACAAGACTCGCCTCAGCACTTCCTAAGTTTTCACCTCTTTTGGTTGTATACATCAAGTAATTATTGGTTTTTGAATTTCTTTTTAGTTTAAGGCGTACTTTGATCAAAGTCGCATAGAAGACTTCCGCTTTTGTTGCCTTTTAATGAAATATTTTGTTGCCGACAATTTTTATTCCGAGCACGTTTGAACTATCAGTTTTAGGCCTTTCGAAAGATAAAGAAAAAGCCAAATTTTTTGATGTGTGTGGTGGAAAAAATTTCTGTCATCAATAACCAGAAATACTTAATCACCAAAGTGGTCATATTTTTCTGTTACATCAATTAAATGTTTTATTAACTGCTTTTTTTTTATAAAACAAGTAATTTTAAAGCAAAAATTTAAGAGTACCATTTCTTCATGATCCAATCACCGGATCCAATCATAACCTCCGAGGTACCACCTATTCTTAAAAAAAAAAGAATTATATAAATCGGTTAACGCGGTCCAAAGTTATGGGATAACATACATAAAAATAAAAATAAAATATTCCGAAAAAATGATAAACTCCTCCTTTTCTTGAAGTCGGTTAAAAAAGAGAATGTAAGAAAATCGTTACCAATGAAAACTGGAGACCTTTTCAAAGATTTGGGGTAATCGACCTAAACAGAGTTGGCATCACAGCTTGCAATATAAAAGGAATTTATTTTACTTTTTAACTAGTATTAGATGATTTTTAGTTTAAGGGTTGTTCCATTGTTACTGGTAGGACATTTTACTCCAGAATGTGATCAATTGTGAATTTTAACTATGTCGCCGGAACTTGTACAAGAGCGAAAGATATTTTTTTGACGTAGGACGATAACTATTTCATAAAATTGCTTTAACAAAAATACCAAACGATTTCTTAGTTTTATGTAACTATCATTTGAATGAATTTGACTGGTGGGACACTGAAAAGAACTCTATTTTACCTATTGATTTGTGCACTCAAAGATGAATTTTAGCCAAAATACGTAATATTCACGAACCTTGTTTTTGTGTTGTAAAATATGAAATATATGCTTTCATTCTCAATAAAAATAAGGCTTATATAATCTTCATAGAAATATTAAAAATATTTAAGGTTGCGACTGGTGGGACATCTCCTAGTGACTGGTGTGAAGTAATTATGCATGAAATAAAAGTTTGCAGAGACAAAAAATTGCAACTTCTTTTTATTTTTTTAATATTTTCCAACAGATTAATGAAATATATTCATTTAAAAAGAGGTTACTA
This sequence comes from Rhagoletis zephyria, assembly GCF_001687245.7. Lineage (NCBI taxonomy): Eukaryota > Metazoa > Arthropoda > Insecta > Diptera > Tephritidae > Rhagoletis > Rhagoletis zephyria. The sequence continues at coordinate 68,974 of NW_016158033.1, forward strand.
CTGAAATAGAGATAATTAGGGCACATTTAAATTTATGTCGTTTTCCTCTTTTCAATTTCTTCACATGCTTCACTTGCGTCTTTGTGCTCTTGAAATTTGTTTTTTTTTT
>NW_016158033.1:69182-78222 GCF_001687245.7 Rhagoletis zephyria
TTTCGCAAGGAAAATAAATTTCAAGGTGATGAGCAACTTAGCTTTGGATGAGTTCGCCGTCAATGTCTTCACAGAAGTGAAGTATCTGGGTTTTATCCTGGACTCGAAATGTTAATGGAGGTAATTCTTGAACTCTGGCCACTGCAGCATACAGTTGAAGAGGCTGCAAAGCGAACTCTTTCAAATTTCGCATGAGAGGGCTTTAGGAAAGGTAACGCTTTACCAACTCAGAACAGGAACTATCTAGGCGCCCAGCTCACACAAATTCTGTTCCCCAGAAACGATTTGCATAGAGTAGTAGTTTTCGAAAGAAGCTTTAAGAGCAAGTCGACCTTGTGTACATATATTATAGAGAGACGAGTCCAGAAGAGCACAATAGAGTGGTACGCGTCTGGATCTAAGACCCAAGAGAGTCTTGGAATAGTCGTATATGGCTCCAGTCTGAAGCTTGCAGTGCCCTTGGGAACCTCCCCAAGCATCTTCCGAATGGAAGTCTATGCCAATAGCTTGTATGCAGAGATTAGACTTCTTAAAAATTATCGGAGTGAGAGAATCCTTATTTTAGGTGCTAGTCAGGCGGCACTTGAGGCTCTATCACCCTCGGAGTCAAATCCTCATAGGTCCTAGAGTATGTTCAAAAGCTGATTGCCCTTGCTGAGAAGAATGTTATCCAGTTGATATGAGGAAGCTGCTCAGTTAGCCAGAATGGCGGCTGCCTCGGTCACGATAAGACCTGAGCTCTTCCTAGCGGTGTGTCCTGACACGATGAAGGAAGTGCCCAGAATATAAAATAGCAAACTGAGGGAACTGCACTGGCGAAACACCCCGGTATAAGTCAAACCAAGAGTAAAGGATAATTATTACAGGTATTTTAGCGGGGCATTGTAGTATAAGAGCGGTGTGTCCTGACACGATGAAGGAAGTGCTCAGAATATAAAATAGCAAACTGAGGGAACTGCACTGGCGAAACACCCCGGTATACGTCAAACCAAGAGTAAGGGATAATTATTACTGGTATTTTAGCGGGGCATTGTAGGATAAGAGCCTACTTTCATAAGTTATAGATCTGGCCAAGCGACCTACATATGTCGCTTTTGTGAGTCCGACAAGGAGACATCATTGCATCTCTTTTTGGAGTGTAGGACCGTTTCACGAGGAAGAGAGAGGTGCATAGGACATTTATGGTCAAGGAAGAGCACAACAAAATACAACTATCTTCTTCACTGCCACTTTGTTTGGAACAATGAGGTATTTAGTAGGAACAAGAGGTCTGTCTATCTGATTTCACTTCCATAAATTTTACTTTCCAAAAAAGTTTAAATAGCTATAATTGTAAGGAAAGGCATTTGCTTGGACTTTTAGCAGCTTGAAGACGGCATTGGGTTTACGCTCTATTTAAAAAGGAAACAAACACACAATAATTGGCACTTTGGCCATTTTCCCTATTTCGCAATTATCTAATCTCCAAATTCTTTCCTCTTTTCTGATTGCAGTTCCTTACTAAATTACCTGCCAAACGGCTTGGCTGCGGGCCCACGGGTGAAGCGGATGTACGTATACATCCATTCTTTCGACGAATCGATTGGGAGAAAATTGAGAATCGTGAAGTGCAACCACCATTTAAGCCGAAGATTGTAAGTAAAAGCAATCGAAAGCATACATACATACATATATGTATAAACTGAAAATTAAAAGTAAATTCGTTTTTTGGTTAATATTTAAATTTTTGTATTTTTTCTTAATGCATCCTCCAACTGCTGCTAAATACTTTTGTAAAATTAATATGCGCAAATATCTTTAACGCACGCTTAATTAAAATTCTCAAACATACTTGACAACACGCACGCACATGCATACACACATACAGAAACATCGCAAAGATGTCTCGAATTTCGATAAGCAATTCACATCGGAGAAAACGGATCTGACACCAACGGATAAAGTATTTATGATGAATTTGGATCAAACGGAATTTGTGGGCTTCTCCTACGTGAATCCGGAGTATGTTGTGCCAGCTTAAGTGCAGTGAAAATAAACAAACATATGTACGTACGAGCATTGTATGTAGCAGAGCAGTAGAGGAACGCAAAACTGGAGATACATAGTTGGTGGATTGAAACGTGAGAAAAGTGCGAGCGGGGAGACTTTACCATGCTGCAAGGAAACAAAGCAAGAAATACAGCATCTACTAGCTGCAATGTTTTTACAAGTGTGTTCCATAGCAGCGATATATATTTTTCAAACGCACGGTGCGAACGTGTGAACAACGTGCCATTATAGATATTTTCAGCAGAATTTAAAAAAAGTGTGAAGTATAGCAGACAAACACTTGTATGATGAAGAAAGTTGCATAAATACCTGCAGGCGTATCGCAAGTGTGTGTGTGTGTGTGTGTGTGTATGAATTTATAGCCTTTTTTGCTGGGCATTAAGCATCATTGCAGGATATTAACAATTCCATGCTGCAGGTGGATATTAGAAGGGGGAAAGCAGAAAATGTATGTAATCCTTTTTTGAACAAATTTTTGATTTTGAGTTTTAAGGTACAAAATATGTTAAGATATGTAGATAAAAGAAAAGACAAGTGCGTGTTTTAATTGCTAATTTTTTGTTGTTTCTAAGGTACGTTTAAAAATATATTTTTTAAATTCTTGTTGGCAAAAAAATTTACAGGCAAGCAATAATGTCCATGAAAGCAAATGTATTATACCTGTAAAATGTTTTTATTTTTGTTAACACGTATTCGTTGTAGATAATTTAAATAAATTGTTATTATAAGCAATAGTATATATAAACGATTTTAAAAATTCCAACTCGCGTTCGCTTAGTCGTAATTCATCTTAAGAAAATCAAATTTATTTGTTTTTAATAACAAAAAAAGGGTTTATAAATAGCTTAAAAAATTATTTGTTAAAAAACTTTTAACAAGAATATTATTATGCAATAAAAATCTAATTTAAGACACAGCATGTAGCAATAATTTGTTTTCTTTCATATGCTTTATACAATTTTTTAGTTTCCAAATATTTGTGTTTTTTGAAGCTGGTCACCAGCGTATACCTGAGATGACGCTTAAACTCGAATTAAGCAGGAAGACAGTATTAAATTAAAAGACGAATGTTGTATCATTTGACCAGATTCCTCAATAAATTAAAAACTGCCTAAAAGTATGCAACGGAACTGAAATCTAACATAAAAGTAACTGGCATAAGCTGGGAAAGTGCAAATACCAGTACTATAATAACTTCTACCCAACAAATTACGGATTTCTTTGGCTTCCATGTCGCATACTTTTAGGCGTTTGAAAAAATTCACACAAAATTTTCAATTAGAAAGTCATAAGTCTTGTATTGCTATTTTTCAGAATTGTTATATAAAAAGAAAACCACTACAAAAAAAATCATATTTGTACTCGTAATCGATACACCCTAATTTCGAACTGAATGAGTATTTGAAACCAGAGTTCAGCATTATTCGAATAAATTATTATTTAGATAATTATTCGAATAAAATTTTACCCTGTAATGTAATTATTCGCAAATAATTCATTCACAAATAAATAAATTGCTTGCGAATAAATTATTCGTCAACTCGATTTATAACACACTGAGCAACGATTTACTTTTATTTCTGTTGTCACTTATTGTCAGTTTGTTGAATTCTGTTTACTGTTTTATCAAGAATATTTATTGCTTTATTTTGCTTAATTATTCGAATAACGAATAAAATAGTATATCCGTAATTGGAATAATTTTTCTTTGAATAAACTACATTATTTATTGTTTACAAATAACGAAAATTTATTTATTTGTTATTCCTCATTCGAATAAATACATTCGTAACAGTTATGATCTTTTTAGTAAAAATCATAATTTTACCTTTAAAATTGGATTGCTAGTTTTCCGATTAAATTTAACCGTTATTTTATGATTTTTATTTATACATTTAAATAAACGCAGCTTGCATTATAACGGTAGAATTGATCGAAGAAAAATATAAATCAAATCACAAAACAACTTTTGAATTTGTCGGAAAAAAATTTATTTATTATTCTTGATCGAAAAAATCAAAATCAAAAAACAACGATTTTTCTATGATCTTAAAATGAAAATATTTGATATTTAATGGTTATTTTCGGCTCCTGATTGAAACTGTATTCCTTTTTTCGTAAAAACTGTTACATTTCAAAAATGGTTAAAAATCCAACTACGTACATATATGTTTTTCTAAAGGCTGGTTTTCATCATGTCAAATTATGCCAAAATTTTTCGACGTCTTTTGACACAACTTCCCCCCTCCCCCCCCCTATCCATAGCTTTAGCGATGATATTATGGGCCGAAACAGACAGATAACAGATTTAGCAGCGCATGAATGCGACTAAAGACATCCTGATCGAAATAAATCGATATACCGCTTTTTAATCCTGTTTGACAGTGTGGTTCTTCACACTTGCCTGGTTATCAGGATATCTGGTTATGTGATTATATTTTTTATTCAGTTTACAATAAAATACACTACAGAATAATTATTGGTGAACGACCACAGTGTGTTTTCACTTATTTGACGACAAACGCCATTAAATTTGACATAGTGAAAACAAGCCATTACACTCCAACAAAGCCTTTATCAGAATATTGAAAATCGATAAAAAAGATCTCAGTAAAAAAAAATTTTAAAACCAAGAAAAATGGAGTAAAGAATAAAAATCAAATAATCGAAAAAACCATTAAAGCAATACAAATATCAAGCAAAACCATTGCTCAATTTACATATCTTGAAATTGATAATTTAAGTAAAGCAAAACATGCTCCTGTAGTGACATATGAAATATGTATTAGCAGGAATTCTTTTCAATTGCATGTCAAAAATTTTTCTCTTCGAACTGTAATCAAAAATATTTCTTGTCAATTTTCTGTAGTCGGTTTTACTATAAACTCTGCTGCTCTTACACCATTCTTTAGTGAGGAAAACAAACTGTCTTCTTCAAAATTTCTAATTTCATATACATATTTTTCTAAGCTATCAACTTCTCCTCCCTAAAATCTTGAAAGAACCTCTTCTTCGGAAAAAATTACTCTGCTAAAATCAAGTAGCATACTCTAATTATGTAACAATGGTTACTAATTAAAAAATTTTAATCCACAAACACTATTTATGCCAAACTTATTGAAAGAAATAAAATGGTAGATCAAAAATTTAAAATGTGTTAAGGAAATGCCCAGAAGGCGAAATATGTTTAAGGGAAAAATATTACATAAACATTTTACGAATATGTATGTATGTTTGTATAAACGTTTGACGATTGTAATGTTCGCCCCTGCATTAAACAATCGGCCCAAACGTTTTCAAGCGTATCGATTAATCGATAACAACTAGTGCTGATGGAGAAGTAAGCATTGTAAAAAAACAGAGTTTAGAAACAAATAGGAAACTGAATTTCACTCATTCAACAAAGAAAGAGCATTAACTGAATTTTATAGTGAAACTATTTTAAAGATTTCAACAAATCTAAGTGTCATCAGAAATTATATAAGTTAACAATACTTTGAGAAAATTTAACACCATCATTTTATCGGATTGTTATTACAATTAGCGTAAGTTAATCTACTTTTTTATAAATGAATACGAAACTTGAAATATTCTATTAATCACAGTAAATGTATTTGAAATTAGTCTAATCTAAATTTACTATTGGGTGCTCACCAAAGTCTGAATGCCTTGAAAACCTTTCCTTATGCCTTCATAATTTTGTCCAATATTTTATTTTATTTAGTCTGCCTTTAAAAACTACTCTTCTTTAAAGCTCATTTTAGTTACCAAATTTACAAAAGGCTCTAGTTTAAAATACACTTTTCTATGGCCAGTTATCGGTAATTTATTGTCTTTACTTTTAATGATAAAAAACATGAAATATAGGAAATACTCGTATAGATACGCAAATTTTTCTGCTTTGCATGACTTCCCTTTTCTTATGTATAAGTATGTACATATGTACATTACATACATATGTCTTATGTTTTTTTTTTTTGTTTCTAAACTTCAAGGGAATGCCAATGAAGTACTGATTAGGCCGTTCGACCTGCCTATACCTTAAATATAATCTTCGAGAATGTTCTACTGCTGAGATATGTACTTTCTGTGCTACTCGCAAAAAAAGCTGATCTGCAGCTCTTCGTATCTAACGGTGGGCTCACACGCTGCACTTATTCAACAAGTAATGTGCACAAAGTAGATCATATATTATTCGTTTTATACCTATTTAAGTATAAAATTCATAATTCGCAATAAAAAATAAATAAGTAAAAAAACGCAAAAAATACCCGACTTTACATTATTACTTTATAGAAAAATTAGATATATTTAATTTTAAACTTTACACTGAATTCAATGATTAAATATCTTTTAAATACCTTAAAAGTATAAGAACGTATTATGAGAATTAATGATTAGATCATAAATAAAGTAGAAAAATTTATCGATAAATATGTACGATAAAAAAGTGCAGGCAGTGTATGGAGAAGATAATTAATGTTAATGTAAAAAAAAAGAAAATGTAAGAAAAAATATATCAAAAACAAAAACAAAATATTCTTATGACAATCTTTTTAGCTTCTATGAGCCTGAGATCAGAATTTATGTGCCACATTTATTTTGTAGCTAGAAAGGTGACATGTTTTAAATTAATCTTAAAGCAAGAAGCAAAAGAATTCCAAGTTGGTGGACTAGGTTCCTATATTACCTTAATTTTAAGATATTTATTAAACAATTTCAATTCTGTACCAAAGGTGCTTCCTTTCGGCGTGTATAATATAGAAAAAAATGTATCATAGCTTTGTTTCATGATCCTTGGTAGCCAGCTACATTAGAGCTAAGTTTCATAGGTGCGAGCAACATGTCTTGCACTCAAAGCATCTCTGCCAGATGTTGGATGCAACGGTACTCCATCACCAAAGGCTGAGCTATCATTCTTCCTCTTCCCGTTGTTTTATCTGAGTTTGTGTTGATATCCGTTTCGCTGCTGTTTGCTTGGCTTTTGGCTATTGTTCTTGAATCTACGATCGTAAGTTCTTCGACGATGTGTAAAAAAGCTGGTTTTAGCCGATCTACGCTTTTGCGAAATGCCCGACTCTTGATTTACTTATATCTTGACGGTGTCAAACATTCGCGAAGTAGTTCCATATACGATTTCTGATATGGTGGTTTTTAAGCGTTCCATGTAAACATTTCGCATCGCAAGCTTAATAAGTGGTAAGGCATCTGAACACCGTTCATTGTTTGAGCACTTGATGTGAATGAAGAAAACACGCTGATCTGGCACTTTGAAGTTTTCGATAGCCAATTTATTGTGCTAAACGATTTTTAACTTTTGACAGGGAGCACATGTTTTCGCCATTTTTGCGATTTGTTTTCATGTGCGACCAAACGACACGCAATGATTCGCTTAATGATCGACTTTTCCCGGATGTGCTAAATTATGGAGTTAGTAGAATACTCGAAGGTGCATGTCTAGTTTTGAAATATCATCGATTTTCAATAGCCATGGTTGTGTTCGGTAAATTGATGGGTTTAAGTTCCAGTATAGGATTATTGTTTATCAACAGCTCTTTAAGTTCTACATATGTCATCCCTCTGACTATCAGCTAACTCTTCGAAGCTAATTTGGTCGCAATTATCTAATAACTCGATTCGGGAGAGTATATCGGCTGTCACACTGTATTTGCCCGTGATGTGTGGTACATATATCAGTCGTGAAGATGACGGCATTGTTGCGACAACGCATTCACCAATTTTTGTTGAAACTCTTAATTGACCGGCTTGTGGTCGGTCAAAATAGTGCGTTGTTGACCCTCTAAAATGTTTTTCACATGTTTAACTGATTGATAGATAGTAAGTAAGAAGTTCTCCATCGCAGGGACGGTACCGCTGCTGAGTATCAGTCATGTGTTTCGAATAAAACTAACTCGATAGAGGAGGTCAACTTACCTAGGCTCAGACACCTTCGCATTACCGCAGACGGTATGTTCTAACAGGCGCATTAGAGCATTATTGTAGGATCGTCTGGCTAGACTATGGGAATTGCCGTACGTACATTATGTTTTTTTTCTTTTTAATTCTATTATTTTGTTTTCAGGCCTTCGAAAAGTAAAAATCAGATCTGGAAATTCAAGCACAGTTTTTCATTCCAATTCCTGATATTATTTGTTTTTTATAGTAAAGAAATTTATTGCATCTGCAAATTTCAATTTTATAACAAAGATTAATTAAAAATATGTAGCCAGCCTTCCAGTTTTTAGTCTACAAAATAAAAATAAAACTAAATACTTTATTGTAATAAAATAAAAAGACATATATCGAGCCTTAACCGCCAAAAAGATGTAAGCGAATTTTTGTTTCAAAATTTTATTTTGGATGTAGAATCTAGATGCTCTAGAAACATTTCTAGAAATGCATCAAATGTCGCTTACATCATTTTGGCAGTTAGGGCTCGATATATGTACATACATATATATGCAACATTTAAAACAAATATACATTTACTATTAAGTATGAAAATCGATATACATACATACATACATATGTAGCTAAATATATTCATTCGTATATCTTAAATATATGTAAAGGAATTTCTACCTAACTATTTCTTCTATACGCGATAGCGAAGCTAAAACTTAAATTAAGCGTTATAATTAAGTATATAAAAACAAACTACTAAACTATTATATAAAAATAAGGTATATGATTTCTAACAGAGCGGAGAATTAGTACCTAAACAGATGAATATTACATACATACATATTTCACAGAAAGCATTTGGAGCATTTACTTGAAACTGAAAAATATGAGAATAAAAAATAACAAAAGAGAAAATATTAAAATGAGTTAATAAATAAGACGTATGAATGTAATTATAAAAATATGATATTACTTTAAACAATGAAATAAAAAGTGCAGCCTGAAAAGTAATTTATGGAAAGCGTTTCTTGTAAATTACAACACCAATTTGGTAACTAAGGTAAGGCGTAGCATTTTATGCAGGGCA
>NW_016158033.1:81667-107375 GCF_001687245.7 Rhagoletis zephyria
CCCAAGTGCAATTCCTCTAGAACTAAACACATTAGAAAAATATTAAATTGATAACTGAAAAGTTATTACGTTCAATATTTAGTTAAATTCATAGAATTTATGTACATTATTTTGAGAATTCCTTTATGTACGAAACAGTTATTAATAATAATAAATAAAATTTCAAATAAATTATTTGCCCTGCAACTTGCACAAAAAGTCCATTAGAAAATGATAGCGCCCCTCAATCTCGTTAAGAGAACGAGCCGGTAGCTTGGCCCGCATACGTTCGAAAAGCTGCTCCTGCTCTACGCCCGCGCTCAACTTCATCTCGATTAATATTAGTTTATCCTCTTCCCGTGTCCAAGCGGTAGGCGCTTTAGGTTGCGTGTGAGTTGTATTCGTCATCGGATTGGTAGTTTCCGTGGTAGACGCGGCCAATGTGGCTACAACATCCAACTTACAGTCCTCTGTATAGCTTTCACTTGCAGCAGGTTGCTCCGCCACGCTGGGCGTTGGCGTAATTATCGTCGTCGTAGCTGTGAATATATTTTTCTGTGCTGCATTTTCTTCATGCTGTGATTGCGCTAATCTATCGATAGAAGCGTGCGAAAATGAATGCGTAACCTCGGCATTTTCAGATATAAACTCCATATCATCTGAATTATCGATTATTTCTACTTTGGTTACTGGTAGCAGTGGTGGTGTGTGTGGAGAAGGCGCTCTCTGTTGGTGCGACTGCGATACTAAGCTGCCGTCTTCGTCGGCCGGCTCTAATCTTGGTACGTTTTCTTTCTTTGCGCATGCAACAATTGAAAGGCGATCTTTATTATCAATTTCACAGTCATTATCATCCTCAGCAATCAATGATTGCAGTTTCTTAGCGCAAGCAATTGCGGAATTTGGTTCGTACACCACAACCATTGGCTGTATTTGGCCGCCACTTGCACGCCCACGGTGCGTACTCACAGGCGATCTGCTCTTCTTAGTGGGTGATTTACGTCTATCGCGTATCTGTTGTAATGAGTTCGTTTGTGAATTGGTACTACTGTCGCCTAAAACATTCGCATTGTTAGCTGTAACAATTTGAGTGGCGTTGGATAACACGCCGCTGATGACTGCGATATTACCAGGCGAGAGGCATGATGTGGATGTGGAAGTACTAGGGTTTGTATTTCCGCATGGAGCACCTGGTGTTAATTGCTTACGTGGTGATGCCACCTTTCCATCGTCGTTGAAATTTAGCATCGATTTCCTGGCATGCGGATAATGTGGTGCATGATTGCTGCTGGTGTTTGGTGTGCTGGTAACGGCGGCAAAGCATGTATTGCCATAATAAGATGGATTGAGTCGTATGGCGTGCGCGCGTAAAGCCGTATCGTCGCAGGTTTCCATGGATGAGCTGCTATCGTCTTCATTGGCGGTATCTATGACGAGTGCTGCAAAGTGAAGAGGAGAGTACAATTTTATACCATTATTATTAAAAATCAAAGTCTACCTTTAGATACATCTTCTTCCTCGGACTTTTCGTTGTCATCACTGCTACAATCTGCGGCAGCATTTGCTGCAGCTTTGTCCGCAGCAGCTGCCAGTTGCTTATCACCATGTTCTCGTATAGCATGGACGCATTCAGGTATTGACTGCTCTAACAAATCTTCCGCATCAATTTCATTGATGTTAGCCGCCTGTTGGTTGCTAGCCATGAAGGAAAGTTTTGCAGGCAGCGTCATTTTGGTGCCATAGAAAATGCGACCATTGATGAACTATGAGTGAAATAGTAAATTATTTAAGACACTTTATTTTTGGATCGATTTGGTATAATCCCTTACCCTGAGTTGACAATTGTGTGCTTGATTTTGTTGTTGTTGCTGTTGCAGTTCACAGCATGGCGTTGCCGCATCGTGTGGATCATTTAGCGACTCATACAAATTCGGTCTGATTTCTACTTCCTTTAAGTTGACTTGTTCCGGCGTGGAGAATATTCTATTAAAAAATAAGGTATGTAATTGGTGTATTGAAAAACATGTAATAAATAAGTATTTTTACCTCTCGGGCGGTTTCGCCTCGGAAAATTGTTGCAAAAACCAGTCGATAAGAAATTGATTTCCCTTGAGTAATGGTAGAATTTTTGATTCTACTTTTTTGAGAGTAACCTCTGGATCATCCGCCAGCTCCGCTAGACAATTATAGATCTTCCGTATTTGCGCAGGCTGCTTATTGAAATAAATATTCAATTTGTTGATGAATGTAGTCATGTTGTTAATCATGAAATGTTCGAAAAATTTTCCTATTTCCGCCGCCTCCGAGGGTAACAAAAATGTGAGGAACACCTGAGCCAGCTCAGGATGGTCGGGTAGAAAAAGACGTTCTAATTTCTAAGTGAGAATATAAACATTTTTAGCAAAGTTTTCTAGAGTCAAAATTCGTTTACTCACATAATACAAATCAGACACCTTATCGCGACGCGGATCAAATGTTTTGAGTATATGATTAAATCTTTTACAGTCTTCAGCACGGTTTGAGGCCTTGAAAGCCTCCTCCACTTTTTCATAGAAGTTAAAAGCATAAACTGGAAACAAATTATATAAGCACTTTATTGACATATATTTTATCAAATACTCACTGGCATCCTTTCGATTTGCATCCTCAGCACTGTCTGGCAAAAGCATATGTTTAAAGTTTTCCTCTTGACGACTTGCTTTTTTGCTACGCGAGCTTACACTCGACTCATCCTCGAGCGCTTGCTGCTGCGCAAGTTGCGCGCGTGATCGTTTGCCATAATATTGTTGCGAATTGTGAACAAAAAATTTCGCCGTTGATGAATTTTGTGACGAGTTACCAACGCCGTTAGTAACCGATGCATCGTTGGCATTAGATCCAGTAACTGTGATAGAATTACGACAAGCCATTTTAAGTTCGCCTAACAAATTTGTGTACAATTCCAAAGCTTTGATATATTTATATACTTTTAACACAACAGGTGAACGTTTGTAACATAGTTTATTTCGTTCTAGATTAGTCCGATATGCGGTCAAAAGACTTAGACAGCGTTTCTTCAGTCGACGCCTATTTCTCTTTTGCCGATCAAGAGTGCAACTCGCACGCCGCACGGCGAAATAGCGTAAAGTTTTTAAGCGACTTCGGCCTAAGTGGCCAAGGAGGCCTAATTTATGGCGTTTTCGAGTGGTCTTTATTAGGTCTCGTTGCTTTGGAAGACCTTGCTTATTTGAAGTAGTTGCGCGCGTTGTTGTGGCCTTGGGTTCAACAATAGGTTGCAAACTTTTTGTACCCCAGTCGTAATTAAACGATACCACACTATCGTTGGCTAACGGAGGCGTTTTCGGCAGTGGCGTGAATCCCAAAGCAGCGGCGTTTGGCGAGTCTCGGTTGGAAGGTGGAATGCTTGGCAGTGCAACTGCGGTCGTGGTGTTGATGGGTCGTTGTATTTCGCTAGCTGGTGTAGTGGCACTAAAATGGTAATTTACATTTATCGTCACACTATTTGCAAAATATCTTTTAGAACGTGTCGTATTAGTAATGTTATTTCCCGTTTTTGAAAAGCAGGAAAAGTTAGTTCCGCGGTTTTCTGATGTAGCAGCACTATCACCGCTATCCGGCAATTGTATTTCTTCGCCTAAAGCCTCGCGTACAAACTGTAAGTACGAGGCGCCAGCTGTTTCAGATGCTCTGGTTCCCCTTTTTCTATTGGCCTTGCGTTTCTGTATAGAATGAAATAAAATGAGTATTTGCAGTAAAGTAAAACAATTTTTAACAAAAATGCAAAATTCACATAGTGTAAATCTACCAGATGTCAACTAACTGCGCAAATATCAAAAATAAACAAGACCAAACTTAAGTTGACGTTAGTGGTGGCTAACTATCGATGACACTGTACTGAAATTCTCCATGGCGAAGTATCGATAGTGCTGCCCCATCCGTAGAAAGTGACTATCGACACCATCGATAGTTGCCCAAAACTCATCGACAAATATCGATGGTGTCCTATCGAAGGTTTTTTGCCACTAGTTGACTTTGCTATCGTGATGAATCGAGGATTGTCAATAATCAATGGCACCGAAAACAAAATACTACCGATATACAGTGAATAATTTGCATTTTACCGAATTGCNCTTCAGATGCTCTGGTTCCCCTTTTTCTATTGGCCTTGCGTTTCTGTATAGAATGAAATAAAATGAGTATTTGCAGTAAAGTAAAACCATTTTTAACAAAAATGCAAAATTCACATAGTGCAAATCTACCAGATGTCAACTAACTGCGCAAATATCAAAAATAAACATGACCAAACTTAAGTTGACGATAGTGGTGGCTAACTATCGATGACACTGTACTGAAATTCTCCATTGCGAATATCGATGGTGTCCTATCGAAGGTTTTTTGCCACTAGTTGACTTTGCTATCGTGAATGAATCGAGGATTGTCAATAATCAATGGCACCGATAACAAAATACTACCGATATACAGTGAATAATTTGCATTTTACCGAATTGCTGCATTCCTATATAGTTCATTAATTATAACATTTAACAAGGAATAATTGAGTAAATTGAAAAGAAAATATTTAAAAATAAATAAATATAATAAAAATAAAAAAATGCCTCAAATTTCGTAGTCCCACATATGTTGAAAGAAAACAATCGATAACTTCATTAATTTTAAATTATCAAATTATCGCATGCTTCGCCAATTGCATAGTCAAGTGGGAATTCCTAAATAGACGAAGTGCAAATTGGCAAATAGATAAATTTATCTAAAATACCCAAATATTATCATCGTTTATCATAATAAATCAGAAATTTGCCAATTTACCACTTGGAAAATTCGAGCAGATATAAAAATAGCTAGTTTACACATTGGATATTGGCAGCTTTGAAAACAAGTTCTTAAAACTGACCACGTCACAACACCTGAAAGCAGACGTGCGCACCACTGCATATCTCAACCACTAGAAACTGCACGGCGGTACAAATACCAACATAAGCCATGAGTTCAAAAGTAACCTTTAAAATTACACTAACATCGGATCCCAAGCTTCCATTTAAGGTGCTTAGTGTACCAGAAGGTACGCCCTTCACAGCAGTGCTGAAATTTGCTGCTGAAGAATTTAAAGTGCCAGCGGCAACAAGTGCCATAATTACAGACGACGGAATTGGCATCAGCCCACAACAGACAGCAGGCAATGTTTTTTTGAAACACGGATCAGAGTTGCGATTGATTCCTAGAGACCGTGTCGGCAGTAGACACGGAATGTGATTTAACAATAATAAAAGCGTATCCTTTTATATAAAAAAAATTCCAGTAGATGCAGTGAGCGTTGATAAAATTACAAACTAAACTTAACAAAAAATAAAAAACTGAAAAAGAATTAGTGCTAATTATTTTTGGTAACTGGATCTGAAACTGTTAGCTATTCCCACAACGGGCTAACATTCACACAATTATAAATTTGCAAATAAAAATAGATGAATGTCTACTCACTTCGTCTATACGCGTTTGCCAGGCCAGCGGTAACTCTTGGTAACGGTCTTTGGGCGCTAATACTTTGTTGTCTTGAAACATAATTAACTTGTGTTCAACTGGCGGAGCGCGCTTATTATCAAAGTAGTACTAGATAAAAATATATAAAAGAAAATATTAAAAGTCCTAAGCAATAATTTGTCTTAGCCACTCACCTTTACGGGATTATAATAATCTGTATTCCTTAAAGCTTTCACACGAGCCCATATTTGCCTCGCTGATTTACCGTACACGGTGTCCTTTGCAAGTCGCAGTACAGCAATCTTTAGCTCAGTGGTTTTCTTCGATATGCGTTCACCTGTCTCGTGAATACGTTGTATATGCCTTTCCAAACCCATAGCAATAAGCTGCGATTCAGCGGGAGAAAAAATGGGGTACCTCGCGATTCTGGAAGTGAAAGGTATCCGAGGTAAGTATTCCGGATACATGAATACCTTGCTATTTAGTATTAGGTCCATAATTCGAGGCGGAAAACGGGCAATCTGACGACAATTATTCTTGCTGGAATGATAAGCCGGAATTGAGAACAAGGAAATGGTAGGAAACTTGAAAGCACTTACGTCAACTCAATTTCGCTGTGTATAAATCTGTAAAGAGAAGTAACCATTAATACCACTTTGTCGTTATCAACATGTTACTTACTTCATCATCTCTTTATTCTCGTACGTATCTTTATTCAAATCTTCTTCCCATTGTCTTACAAGCTTCGTTGCTATTTTTAGATTCCAAGCACGAAAGGATGCATCATCCTTCGACCTCTCTTCTAACTCTGTCAACATGTCTTTCGCTTTCAGAGCAAGCTTCCAATAAATCGGATGCGAGTAGCTTTGTATAAATGTTTGCGTTAGCATTTGTACATGCATGCGCAACTGTTGCTGTAGTATATCATGTTGCTGTTTTGTGAAGCCAATTGCATTACTTGGTGCCTCCTCTATTTGCGGCGGTGGCGGTATATTACGAAGATTTTCAAATTTTGATATATACTCAGTATAAACATGCTTTCTTATAGAAATATACTCCCATGTAAAGTTGGTATCGTAAGGCACACTGTATCGTGTATCCTCTGGAGGGGGTAAAGGAGGACGCTTTGGTTTGTGTTGCTCTGTTGTCTTTTGTGGCTGTATTCTTACTAGTGGCGGCGGCTCAAGTGCGTTCGCTGATTCTACAACACGTGCTAATTGATACGAATTTGTTGGACCTGGAATTTTAACTGCTATCCATTCAGGCTCTGCACTTAACGACGTCGTGGGCAGTGTGACAACTTGGCTCGCATCATTTTCGGAATTATATGCCACTGGTACTTGTACCTGCGTTGCGGTATTGCCCACACGCTGCCCAGTTGTCGGTGCAGGAGTGGACATGATATCCGGATGAAATGAGTAATCGTTTTGAGTCACATTCGCTACATTGCTAATAGGAACTAAGGGAGGCACAACGGACACGAATCCCTGCTGCTGTTGAGAAAGTTGCACTGGATTGTAATCTTGCTGTTGTGCTGGAGTGTCAAAATTAAGTTGTCGCGTCACTGGATTGCCTTCGCATTCAGGCTGATCACTAAACGATGCGGCAGCTGTGCCAGCGGAGATGCTACGATTAGCGCCATCCGTAATAGTTGACTGTTCTAAGTCACTTTGCAAAAACTTCTGTGGTGTATCTAATTCGACACTTTCCAACGATACACCTTCATTAAAGAGGCCTTCGAATAGTTCGGCAACGAGCTCGGTAAGCTCCTTTTTGGGTATGTTAATGTCGCGTAATTCTTCCGCATCCTCTGCAAATAGGTGTTTGATATGTATGTTCTCTCGAAGATAATTTTAAGTAGAATACCTGTTATTTTATCTGCCGCTACATATTCCGGATCATTGATAGGATCATCATCGTCTGTTATAAAACTGGAGCCTGCAATTTGTTAAAATTAGAGTATTATAGAATAAATACTTGCAAGAGTCGTTACTTAAAGGCTTAGTAAAATCATTCAAAAACTGCATCCAATCCTCATCGTTGGCTGTTAAATCCACCTCCTGTAAGTCAATATGTTCCACATCGGGTGGCACAAATTCCGACTCGAGATCTTCGATTGCAGTCTGCTGTAGGCATAACTTCGATCGTGTGCGCGCCGCAATACGCACGTCCTCCCTCGTACTTATAGGCTTTTCCAATGGTATTTTGAAACAGCCATCAGCTGTAAACTTAACCGGAGAATCATCAGTCTCTGCTTGAGATAAAGGTGTCTGTGGTGTACGTGGATTGGAATCCAGATCTGAGGTATTGGTACTGGGGTCGTCATCGGACTAAAGTATTGGCATTTTACGGGCAAAGATTATTTCTTTCAAATACATGTGTACTTACAATAAAATCCTCTTCTTGAAATACATACTCCTCATCTTCTTCATCGGAATTCAGTTCATCTTGTATGAGAGCTGCAATCTCCGGCTCCTTGTTCTCAGTTAGTGTAGATAAAGTAATACCTGCAGTTTTATTTAACTCGCGAGCTTTTGCGCGCGTCAATTTTGGCACAGACGGCGTGTCAGTTATTATAATCGCTGGCTGCTCAGATGCCTGTCGTTCACGTGCTATTTCATCTTCTGCTTTGAGCGTTACCAGTGCAAGAATATGTTCATTTTTAACAAATTTCTATGAATAAACGTTACAACAATCAGGCCAGCTGCATATATTTCAAAATAAGATCACCTGCAACAATTGTCGCATCTCCTCATCACTTAGGTCGTTATCTTTCGCCACTTTGCGCAATTTCCTTTCAATGGCAATCGCATCTTCGAAATTGCAATCCTCCAATTCGGACTCCAAATCACTGTCGCTGAATCTTCTGACCT
This sequence comes from Rhagoletis zephyria, assembly GCF_001687245.7. Classification (NCBI taxonomy): domain Eukaryota; kingdom Metazoa; phylum Arthropoda; class Insecta; order Diptera; family Tephritidae; genus Rhagoletis; species Rhagoletis zephyria. The sequence goes on from NW_016158033.1 coordinate 90,016, forward strand.
CACATCGCTTTCTGTAAGTAAAAGTAATCAATTGGATTTTAGGAAACACATAACAAAACACCCTGTCGCTTTTAAGAGCTCCAAACAAACCTCTTTCGCGCCCTGCTACTCCCCGGCGAAACGCTTTCATTTCGCAACGAACTACTACTGCTGTTTTTCTGTGCTGAATCATTTCCGCCACTTTGTTTTCTAGCACTTCCACCAGGCATAGTATTTCTCAATATATGTAAAACCTTTTATAGAATGAAAACTTTTTAAAACTATAGATTTACGCATACAAATCACACACGAAACTATTCCTACAAATAGCAAAAATCCGTATCCACGAAATGTCAAATATCATGTATATAGTAGTGATGGAGGACTATCGATGGGGCTATCGATAGTATCGANGGAATGAAAACTTTTTAAAACTATAGATTTGCTCATACAAATCACACACGAAACTATTCCTACAAATAGCAAAAATCCGTATCCACGAAATGTCAAATATCATTGTATATAGTAGTGATGGAGGACTATCGATGGGGCTATCGATAGTATCGATGGTTTCATATTGTCGCCACTATCCAATTTTTCTTAGCATTATCGATAGTTGTATATTTTGTTCACACTGTTAGAAATCGACTATAAAATATATGTACATATAACATGTTTTTGTTATAAAATGTGTTATTGAAATACACGATCTCTTTTTGTTTTACACAAGTTCTATGTTGTGAATTTTTTGTTTATACAATATTTTCCGAATATATTATGAGCCAAAACCGGACATTTAGCTGGACATGTACGCGACTGAAGATCTATTCTGATCTAAGTCAAGCGAGAACCCTTTTTACAGTTTCACTTNACAATATTTTCCGAATATATTATGAGCCAAAACCGGACATTTAGCTGGGCATGTACGCGACTGGAGATCTATTCTGATCTAAGTCAAGCGAGAACCCTTTTTACAGTTTCACTTGACAATGTGTTTTCACATATTTGGCGAGAAAAGCCATTGAATTTTGCAAAGTAAAAACAAGCTTTCGATAGTATCGATACTATCGAATATTTTGCACTATAGCTAACAAAACTATACACTATCGATAGTTTTCCAATACTAGTATGTAGTGATAGAACGATACCATGAACCAATTAGAACAGATCTGACCGGTTGAGAAGCAGCCATTTGTAATAGCAATTGAGAAAAAAGTGTGTGACGTTCGTAATTTTGAAGTTTGCTATTTCTGTTTTGCTTCTTTCTTTATGTGTATTTTGTCGGTGGTTTATTTCAGTGATTTTTAAGTGATTTTTTATGCAAATGTAATTAAAATGAATGAGCACAATATTGCTGCATTTTTTCTTTATGCTTCGTCTTCATATTCTTTGTTTACTTTTCACAGAAAATAACATGGCGCCGAAATTACAAACGTCAGCCAGAAAATTACTTTTTTCTTTTGCTTCATCTTGTCAGATCTTGTGTAGTTGGATCATGGAACGATACCATGAACGAAAGACACCAGATCACGTAAGAACAAGAGAGTGAAAAAAGTCGATATTTTTTAGCGGGTTCTACGCCATCTTGTTTCACTGGAAAACGAGCGAAAGGTAAACAAAGCAAAGAAAACAACGAAAACCAAAATTAGCCAAAATTATTGTCAGCCACTTTAAACGCACAATTTAGGTAAATTGATGCAACAAAATGCTTTAAAATGTGTTGTCATGTTGAGTTAACTCTTCTTTACTTGAATAAAAGTGTAAAATAGTGGTGATTGTGATGTAAACAAACGCTCAGCTGACGAACCCGCTTTCGCAAAATTTTTTCTCAAATACAGCGTCGCGTTCTTACGTGATCTTGTATTTTTGGTTCATGGAACTATACGTGTACAGAGTAGATATATCGATACTTTTCTTGAGTACTGAGTAGTATCGGAAACTCAATATTGAGTATCATGATCAGTGTGACCCTTTGACCCATGTGGATCAAAAGTAATGCACTTTTNTTATATTTATATTTGTTATCATTTTATCATTTCTAAATATGGTTTCGTTTTTCAAAATATGGTCACCTGGTGCGACGAAATAGTATCAGCTGTTTTCGCTACCGCTCTAATTCTGTTAAAGTAGACGAAATAGCAGCCGAACGGTGAACGACGGCATCGCCCATTTCGGCGAATTTCGCCGTTCCCCGTGTATTGTGTTTCAAGCATAAGGCTTTGACACCGATAGAAAGACCTTATAAATATACCGCGTAAAAAACATGTACAAAGAAAATCTTTCCAATCGGTAACTTTATTGTTCGTGGTGAGAAGGGTGGAAAAATTTGCTATGGTGTACAAATAAATTGAGTTTTGCTGTGCCAAATGCAAAGTAAAATTTTGACAGTTGAAGAAGCAAACAAACGCTACTGCGAAAGCTCCATTTNCACCGCTGTCCTTATATTTATATTTGTTATCATTTCATCATTTCTAAATATGGTTTCGTTTTTCAAAATATGGTCACCTGGTGCGACGAAATAGTAGGTTCATTCCTTATCTTTTTGGACTAAAATCTGAAAAGTGTCATAATGCCAGAGCGTAAGCAAAATGCGCTCACTAAAAGAGAATAACAGGAAAAGTAAAGGAACGCAAAAAACCAAATTTTTAGTCCAAAGAATGGCAACAACAAAGCTAACGTCAAATAAGAACAGAAATGTATGTACAAAACACATTCACACAAGCACAAGCACAATAAACACTTGCTATATCAATTATTTTTTGCCTCCTTCCAATTTCAATTCATTTCTTTTACTTTTTAGATTATTCTAACTTTTTGCGTATTCTTTAATTTCCGTTAATTTAAATTCAGTTGAGTTTGACACTTTTCAGGATTTTGCCAGAAAAAATTCTTCTGACTAAATCTGACTACTTCGGACTGATGAGAGTCGCTCTCACTGACTGTTGCTCTCTCATTTTTGCTGTCATTTCCGAGTTAAGGAACGCTTTTTGGACTAAATCTGACTACTTCGGACTTTTTCTGACTATTTCTGGGAGATAAGGAACGCGCATAATATCACCTATTTTCGCTACCGCTCTAAAGCTGAAATTAGTCGAGAACGCAGAACGTATACTTAAACGCAGTCTGTATACGCAGAATTTTGTCGATTACTGGAGCCCTCAGTGTTGCTTACTACACTGTTGCCACTCATCAATGCCTTTTCATAAACTTACCCTTTCAACTACAATTTTTCGTGCTATAATAGATTTTAGCTAAATATAAACTACTTAGTTTTCAACAAAAACCTTATTCAATAGTAAATTTCAAATATTTTAAACATATTTTGAATAGGAACTTATATCTTTTTTACCATCTGTAAAACTGACGAAGTGGCAACCATCTAAAGAAGGAGAAATCAGCTGACACGGAAAAATCTAAATTCCGCAGATTTCTGCGCTACGGGCTACAACTACAGAAAAATTCTGCGGTGTTGAGTTTTCATTTACATGGCGCTTTGGTAAGACAGATCGTGTCAGCTGACTTGGGTTTACGTACCGGTAGGTTTACGTTCTTAACTAATTTCAGCTTAATTCTGTTAAAGTAGACGAAATAGCAGCCGAACGGTGAACGACGGCATCGCCCATTCCGGCGAACTTCGCCGTTCGCCGTGTATTGTGTTTCAAGCATAAGGCTTTGACACCGATAGAAAGACCTTATAAATATACCACGTAAAAAACATGTACAAAGAAAATCTTTCCAATCGGTAACTTTTTTGTTCGTGGTGAGAAGGGTGGAAAAATTTTCTAAGGTGTACAAATAAATTGAGTTTTGCTGTGCCAAATGCAAAGTAAAATTTTGACAGTTGAAGAAGCAAACAAACGCTACTGCGAAAGCTCCATTTTTTCGTGTTCCTGAAATTTTTAACATTTATATTTGATTTATAACTTGTAAATAACGTTTGCTTTTTTTGCGCGTTTACAGCTTTCATTTTCATGTTCACTCTTTTTTACGGCCAAGCAATCTTATGGGCCTGTGCCAATCGGCAACTTTTTTCTCCAGGGTGAGGCGGTGTGGAAAAATTTGCTATGGTGTACAAATAAATAGAATTTTGCTGTGCCAAATGTAAAGTAAAATTTTTACAGTTGAAAACCCAAACAAACGCTAGTGCGAAAGCTCCATTTTTGCGTGTTCCTGAAATTGTTAAAATTTATATTTGGTTTATAACTTGTAAATAACGTCNAACTAATTTCAGCTTAATTCTGTTAAAGTAGACGAAATAGCAGCCGAACGGTGAACGACGGCATCGCCCATTCCGGCGAACTTCGCCGTTCGCCGTGTATTGTGTTTCAAGCATAAGGCTTTGACACCGATAGAAAGACCTTATAAATATACCACGTAAAAAACATGTACAAAGAAAATCTTTCCAATCGGTAACTTTTTTGTTCGTGGTGAGAAGGGTGGAAAAATTTTCTAAGGTGTACAAATAAATTGAGTTTTGCTGTGCCAAATGCAAAGTAAAATTTTGACAGTTGAAGAAGCAAACAAACGCTACTGCGAAAGCTCCATTTTTTCGTGTTCTTGAAATTTTTAACATTTATATTTGATTTATAACTTGTAAATAACGTTTGCTTTTTTTGCGCGTTTACAGCTTTCATTTTCATGTTCACTTTTTATTACCGCCAAGCAATCTTATGGGCCTGTGCCAATCGGCAACTTTTTTCTCCAGGGTGAGGCGGTGTGGAAAAATTTGCTATGGTGTACAAATAAATAGAATTTTGCTGTGCCAAATGTAAAGTAAAATTTTTACAGTTGAAAACCCAAACAAACGCTAGTGCGAAAGCTCCATTTTTGCGTGTTCCTGAAATTGTTAAAATTTATATTTGGTTTATAACTTGTAAATAACGTTTGCGTTTTTTGTGCTTTTCAGCTTTCATTTTCACGTTCACTCTTTTTTACGGCCAAGCAATGTTATGTGTATACATGTTTATAAAATGTCAAAATTTTGCCTAGCCTCTCGAGCTAGGTAAAATTCTGCCGTTTGTACTTACCACGATAAAAATCAAAATATTACTTTGATCCGTCAAAATATCCTCTTTTCTATCAATTGGCGGAGGCCCTATGTGTTTACATGTTTATAAGCTGTCAAAATTTTACCCCCCATGACGTTCGAATTCACCACGAGAAATGTCAAATTTTTACTTTGTTCCGTCCTATAACTCCAAGGAAAATTTTTAGTCGATAACTTTTTGTATTTTCAAAATGCAAGATATGGCATCTTGGTTTTAAACTGTCAGCTAGCAGCTGCCTATATTTGCCAATTTGCGGCGTCGCTTATCTTTGATAATTTGGCCAAATTTTTGTAAGTTTTTATCACTCCATTATTTAGGAATAATAATATATGTATGTATATAAATGTTTAATAATTTCGAAAATATTGTCAGTTTACAGAATCCAATACATTTTGATTAGACTTCGCTTCATTGGAGAAATTATTGGCGTCGAAAAATGGATATACCGGNCCCAAACAAACGCTAGTGCGAAAGCTCCATTTTTGCGTGTTCCTGAAATTGTTAAAATTTATATTTGGTTTATAACTTGTAAATAACGTCTGCTTTTTTTGTGCTTTTCAGCTTTCATTTTCACGTTCACTCTTTTTTACGGCCAAGCAATATTATGTGTATACATGTTTATAAAATGTCAAAATTTTGCCTAGCCTCTCGAGCTAGGTAAAATTCTGCCGTTTGTACTTACCACGATAAAAATTCAAAATTTTACTTTGATCCGTCAAAATTTCCTCTTTTCTATCAATTGGCGGAGGCCCTATAGAGCGAAATTTTACCCCCCATGACGTTCGAATTCACCACGAGAAATGTCAAATTTTTACTTTGTTCCGTCCTATAACTCCAAGGAAAATTTTTAGTCGATAACTTTTTGTATTTTCAAAATGCAAGATATGGCATCTTGGTTTTAAACTGTCAGCTAGCAGCTGCCTATATTTGCCAATTTGCGGCGTCGCTTATCTTTGATAATTTGGCCAAATTTTTGTAAGTTTTTATCACTCCATTATTTAGGAATAATAATATATGTATGTATATAAATGTTTAATAATTTCGAAAATATTGTCAGTTTACAGAATCCAATACATTTTGATTAGACTTCGCTTCATTGGAGAAATTATTGGCGTCGAAAAATGGATATACCGGCGGCAGACGTGGTGCTATATAGCGTTCTTGGAGTGATCCTATTGGAGAATATATTTGATATATATATCACTTACCGCCAGGTAAAACGATCAATTTTGTTGCAATCGCATTACTAGATTAGCTGCATAATTGGGCTCAATGCTATTTGGCTATACAAACAATTTTTAAGTAACGATTGGTTCGTCTCTGCTGGGGGTGATCTACCCCTTTGTTGAGTCATTAGAGTATGCACATACATACATGCATATGCATGTATATATGTACCCAAAATTTACATGCAGTTTATTGTTGTAGAGTCGCAACTAAACAACATCTAATTATTGCATAGTTTCAGAACTAGATTGAATAATAATTTAGCACGTGTCAATTTTGCACTCTCACGAACCAGTTTATTGCAGTCGTTTAACTTTGCACATTAAAATGTCACTCACATTCCCCACATTTTACAGATACAAGTTTACAAAACTGCTTTGAAAGTCCCCAGGGAACTAAAAGACTGCATGAGTGATGAGACATTCCAAAAAGCGCGCTTATATGGCCTTGATAGGGCCAATTTCGGTGTATTTAGTGCCATTATTAAAGATGTAATACTAATGGGCATCGAACTATACACTGGCTTTATTGCAGTGCAATGGGCCTGGGCAGTAGATTTGGCGAAGCTTCTATATTTAAATGAAGAAAATGAAATAATCGTCAGCTGCTTGTTTGGGCTAGTCACAAGCGTGCTTGGAACATTCAAAGATTTGCCATTTAAAATTTATTCTACATTTGTGCTGGAGGAAAAGCACGGATTCAATAAGCAGACAGTAGGATTTTTTACCTGGGATCAAATAAAAGGCTTCATCGTTACACAAGTATTGATGGTTCCTATCATCTCGGCAACGGTGTGGATTGTAAAGAATGGTGGTGACCAATTCTTTATTTGGCTTTGGCTCTTCACAGGCATCACATCTTTGGTTTTGCTCACAATTTATCCGATTTTCATTGCGCCACTTTTTGACAAGTATACACCGCTTGAGGAAGGTCCGTTGCGTAAATCAATTGAAGATCTAGCTGCTCAGCTGAAATTCCCGTTGACCAAACTATACGTTGTAGAGGGTTCTAAACGTTCATCACATAGCAACGCCTATTTCTACGGCTTATGGAACTCCAAACGCATAGTACTATTTGATACTCTATTACTAAATAAAGGTAAACCAGATGATTCTGAGCTAAAAGAGGAAGACAAAGGCAAGGGTTGTACCAATGAAGAAGTACTGGCAGTGTTGGGTCATGAATTGGGTCATTGGAAATGTGGCCACGTAACCAAAAATATAATCATAGCACAAGTGCATTTACTTTTACTTTTCGTCGTTTTTGGATATTGCTTCACCTATGGACCCTTCTATGAAGCTGTCGGCTTCCAACCTGGCACGCGCCCTGTTATAGTCGGTTTGCTAGTCGTGTTCACCTATGTCATGGCACCCTATAACGCTATTGTAAACTTTGCTATGATTACACTTTCACGTTACTTTGAATATCAGGCCGATGAGTTCGCACATGGACTAGGTTTCTCGAAACAATTAGGCCAAGCTTTAATTAAACTTAATTTGGATAATTTGGGCTTCCCAGTGTACGATTGGTTGTACTCGGCCAGCAATCATTCACATCCAACACTCTTACAACGTATGGATCGTCTTAAGCAGTTGGATGCAGGAGATGGTACGGAAAAGAAGGAGAAGTAAATGTGAAGCTAGCATCAGCGTAGGAAGGATGGAGGATAGTCTTCGATCATTTCGGTAGCGTTAGCTGCCAACATTGAACTCGCACTACAACGCTGCTGTGTCTAGTACCGACTAGTCTCACTGCGATTTGAATTACGTAATCTAATAAATTTCTTTTTATTGTTTTTTTTTTGTACATTTATATTTTTCAAGTTGTATACATATGTACATATATACGTACGTTAGTTGTACAAATTTAAATTCATTCAGAAATAAATCGGAAAAAGCACAACTTTTTAATTAATTGAAGTGAGGCAGTTAAAATATAGTATGTACAAAATTAATACGATCTTTAGCGATACCGCTATTAAATTTTCTATCGTTTTTATCCTGCTTTGTTGTTTTTTTGATGTTCCCTTCTGATGCTCAATTGGAAACTATATAAAAGATTTTATATAGCATTTGATTTGCTAATGACAAGCAACGGAGCAAAATTCCTATTGACCACAAGGGAAGAACATATTAAATATAATTGGTTAGGAAAGCCTAAATTTTTAGATTTTTCTAAAAATACCTTAATATGTTAAGTTTTTGTTTTTAATTAATTGTTTGCTGCTTTGTTGTTTTTTTGATGTTCCCTGCTGATGCTCAATTGGAAACTATATAAAAGATTTTATATAGCATTTGATTTGCTAATGACAAGCAACGGAGCAAAATTCCTATTGACCACAAGGGAAGAACATATTAAATATAATTGGTTAGGAAAGCCTAAATTTTTAGATTTTTCTAAAAATACCTTAATATGTTAAGTTTTTGTTTTTAATTAATTGTTTGCCCAATTTACTTGAAATGTTTTTTCAAGGTTCAAATGCTGGGTAATTAGGGCTTAGACTTAGAATCACGTGTGTTAAACATATTTTTGTGTATTTGTGTACACAAGTGTACTTCACAGCCAAAGTACTTTAGTTTTTAAGTTATATGCACATTTTAAGGTTTATACATATGTATATGCGTTTGTTCGTAATGAAACGCTTTTGTTTATTTTTCTATTTTATTACGAGTCTCCACGTAATAAATATTTTTGTTAGAACTGTTGGAAACTAAGTATTTAGCTACGTCAGTTGCATAGCGGACGTTCAAGAGACGACACCAAAGTCGCTAAAGTATCGAAAATGAATAATTATCAAGTCTTTTTCATAATTTCAAGCCTAACTATTTTACTTACAACTATCTGCTACGCCTGGGTTATACCAATGGAAAAGTTTAATAGCAACTTGGAAGAAGAATGGGCTATGGACAATATTGATGCATCAGAAAAGTTTGAATATGGATCGCCAGAAGATTCCAAAGCTACAATTGGCATAAAAATAGTGAAATTAACCCGCAAAGATCCAATAATGCAAATTTTCGATTTCAACATGGATTTGGCACGCCAGTTTGCCTACAAGGAATGGCAAACCCTGCTTGCTGTATACGTCCCGGTAATTTATGAAGATACTGAGTACACAGTAGAACTACCTGCACAAGTGCCTAAAAAAATCGACACACAAGCAGCACCAAATGAGTCTAAGAGCGAGGAAAATGGTGCTGCATCCCCCGATCCTCGTGCAAGCCTGGTGAGACCAAATTTGAAAGCGAAGAAAGAATACGATGAGGATGCACCACAGCGCGTTCGGCAGGCTTTGGAGGATGTACGATCCAAGAATGAAATACATAGTGGGTTAAAATGAGGTGTTTTATTGAATCAGTTGTATTCTTATTATAATAAATTAAAATATGTAGGTATATCCCTAATTCTATTTATGACCAGTGATTAATTTTTGATTTTTTTTTTGTACATTCCTGTTGATTTAAACAGGGAGCGAAATTATAATTTCATTGCACTGCTTCTTCTCCTGCTTCTCAATTTCTTCCAATCTGGCACGAGTTACTTCTTCGATCACAGTATCAATTTGCAGTACCTGATTATCAAATACATACTCACTAAATGAAGTGGACCGCTTCCAAGCCATTTCTGTGCTCCAGACTTCATGCTCGTGTGTGCTGTGTCGACCGCTATGGCGATAAGGATTTGGCTTGCGCCGCGTTGTTACACTGTTCTGCCAATTGCGATACAAGTTGAAGCCAAACACACCAGCAGCTTCTTCGGGTTCAGTATCCCAATTGCCAGTTTCGCTAGCGCTTCTGCCTTCGTTGCCTCCGCGCACACTCTTTCTCACTTCAACCCGTTGCGATTCAGATTCACACTCTTTGCGGATATCAACAGTTTTATGTTCCAAACCGCACTCTATCCCACGGTTTGTGTCTAGCTGTTTATCATTTTTCGTGCTGCAGCAATTTCTGCGTACACACTTTATTAGTGGCATTAAGCAAAGTATGCTGCAACAAGCATCGGAAGCACCACGCAGACAATCGAAAAATTCAGGTATAAACGATGGATTTATAATGGCATAGACCAGTATGTTCATGCTTAGCTGGAGTGCATTTAGGGTTAAGCAAATCAGCTCAAGACGACAGATCAAACTAAAATTTACGCGGGATACATCGCCGCCGAAGAGCAAATTCAAAGCACTTTTGCGTGATGTCATCGCTGCCGGCAGTTCCCCGACCATATAAAGTGTAATTATAATGATAATGGTAATAGTTAACTTCATTTGGTGCTGTTGCCGAAAAAAAGCATTTGATATATTGAGGAAACGGAAATTGTGATTTTTTTTTCGAAATAATTTGTCGGAACCACTCTGTGCTTACATGATAACGCTTTTGTGTTGTTTTTGAGTTGGCATTTCCATTCCTTTGAAATTTTCTGCTTTGCTGGGTCCAACGTCGAAACGCTATAACGATGGCGATGTTGCCGACCACAAGAAATATAGCGGGCAAAAGTGTTAACAGTGTCAAAGAACTCCAATTACTTATTTTATAAAAACTAAAAGAGAAAAAATAGACTTGGCGTTTAGAAAGGTAAATTTTGAGGTTAGGTTAATTTAAGGTGACTCTGATTATAGTACCGTTAATAATCTAACCCTACAAAAAAAAACTCTAACGACTATGCACTCTAAGTTAAGAAGAAGAATCGGAAATGCAATTCAAGCGGTAAAAGACAGCTGACAAAAATTTTGACAGCCACTGTTCTGATAACGCGCTAAAATAAGTGAACATTTTTGAATTCCCTCGCTTTACTTACGTGGTGTAGTATAATTTGTGTGCTTTAAATGTGCCGTCGTCATTGACTACAAAAACGAAAAAATATGGAATATTTATAATCACAGATATAACAATGACCAGTCCAATAACACGACGAGCTACTTTGCGACGACAAAACCAAGGTGGCCCACCACCGTTTGCAATTCCATGCCTCAAATAAATCCAACGATCACAGCTGACGCTTGCAAGTAAAAGATTCGCCGCTCCGGTGCTAATACTAAATAGCGGTGTCTGCCATTGGAAATCGTACCTCATCCAAAAAATGCTGTTGTAGAAAACGCTTCGCGAGAGCGCGGTTAACAAGATGAGTATGCAAGAAAAACAGTCGAGCCAGCCGAGTGCAGCAAGGTAAGTAAATGCTGATGGTGTCATTTTGGGACGCATGAAAACAATAGCATTGATAAAGTTTGCACATAACCCGAAGCAGGAAAGCACTGGGACGACAAAAGCATAAATCACATATTCTGCAAATGTTGGTTCACTGCGTTTCCAAACACAATTTTCTGGCGCAAAAAGTATCTCATGGATGCTGTGATTAGTGCTGTCTATTGATATCGTTGCTTGTGCATATATGGTTATATTTTCGAGTCCCTCAATGCACTGCATTCTTTGTAAGACAGTACAATATGTTAGGAAATTTTCTTGTTCTCTGGCCAACTATAGGAGTTTACTTTATTTAGTGTTTGCTTAATTGTGGGGTCTTCGGCTATTGTTTATTTATTTTCCGTATCGCGCTCGCGCACTCTGGTAACTTTGTCAATCAACTAATTTCAATTGCTATATCAATGAGAGAGACCGTCAATCAGTATCGAGTAGATTGTTATCAGCGTGATATGGATGAGTGATAAGGTAGGCGCAGCACTCCTTGAGCGCCTATTGATATTCTAGTAATTTGATTATAATGATAAGTGTTTGTATGTACCGAGTATGATGACATGGGTTTATTAATTGTTCTGCTTTTTCATTTATTTTATTAATTTTTTTTGCGCTTATTGATATCAAATATTAGTTACTAATTAGTAATTGCAGATATATTAATAATGAAAAATTTAACAAATATGTAGTTGAACGTAATGTTTTTTCAAAATTAACACACAGATATATTTTTGTTTTTGGTAGCTTTATTTATGATTAATTTAATTATATTGCGCTAAGTTTAATATAATATAGCTAATATGCTTATTTAGTAATGAAAATCGGCTCGCAATTTCTTAATAACTTAACTTAAATCCGAAATTATTTTATATATTTATATGTATAAACTTTAAGCTGTTGACATTTGAATTTGGCTTTTAAGATTAAATAGAGGACGCGAATTAAATATTTTCGCTTTTCTTTGATACTTTCGCTTAGTAAACGCTACTTTGCATTCCTCTTACTCACTTCCTTTTATTTCGGTAGCAAGCGTCTTAAAGCGCTGGTCATGTGGCGCGCATGCGTCGCGTACTCAAAAAATCAAACAACACTTGAATTGCGTTGAAATTGCGTTCAGGAAATACTCATCACCTCATTGTCTTCCTCGTCGACATCTTCAATGCGTACATCATTGATATCATGCCCGCCGCCTCTAAAGTCGTTTTCATCACCATCGTCGTCATCCAAAGTAGGTGTTTTTATGCGATTGCGTATTATGATGTCGCGCTCGGGTGGCGGTTGCAAATGTAAAGGATTTGAAGGCATATCCACAGGATCCATGTTGCGTCCTTGTAGTCCAAGGGTTAAATTTACTTTAGATTGCTGCCCAACAGTTAAGCCACTACTTGCTACTAGCTTAGGTGCCGTAGCAGGTGGTCGTAAACGCGCTGGGTCGAGAAGTGAATGCATTTTAGTTTGTTTTTTGGGTGTGCGCGCCGGCGATGTTTTCCGGGAGCTGACCAGTGATTTAAGTTGCTTAGCGCTAGTGGTAAAGGTTTTTTTGTTTTTTTAATAAAATATATTGAAATGTAAATATACGTACGCTTCTATCAGTTTTAGCAGCAAACGACGATATGATTCATATTCCTCACTGCCAAAGTCATTTGGATCATGCCGTGCATGCTCATACATATCACAAAATTGGTGTATCATACGTTGTTGACCCGAACCATTCAGTGTCGTAGCGGCAAGTGTAGTGAGCAAGAAAGCACGTAGACTGTCATACGGATGTCGCATGCTACCATCGCTGCGCATGATTTCCGATTCTAAGACCGAAAATAAGCTGATTACAAATACACTTAAGAAATGCAATTATACTTTGCATACCCAGAGTTTTAACATCGTCAACAGCTTTCATACGATAATAGTAGGGTGGGACCGGTTGATCCGTACGCAAAATGTACTTGTCATCATCCCAAAGTAGCCTTGGCTCTTGCGCTATTTTCTGAATGCAATCGAGGCGGCGCTCAATCTCTCTTCGAAGCGTCTATAATGAATAGGGGGGTAAATGACATCAATAGTTTCCGATTGGTTACCATTTGCATTCGAACCTTTTTTGCATCATTGCCTATAGGCACATGCGGCCCGCGACGACTACGCAGCGTAAAACGCATAATTTGTCGTTTTGCAAAGATGAATAGCATCACAAAGGTGAGAACGCCGCCACCAATTATGATGATAATCATAACACCAGAAAGTTGCTCCATTTTGCAGTAAACGCCCAAGCCGATGCACAAGCTGATAATAAAAGCGCTCTTTGCTTGCTTCTATGCACACACTTAGTGTTGCTGGTTCGTTATTAGTAACAATTTATAAATTCATATATCGCGTGTATTTTAAAGCGAACATCTATAACATTAAATGATCTTTTTTTTGGAAAATTTTTCATACAACAAACCAAACAGTAAACCACAGTATACCAGTAAACAGCTGTCTGCTATCAAAACAAAAGGTCCCTATTGTGATTGGGTCGTTGACTGGGCTGCCAACAGTTAAAAAATTTTAAATACTTTTTGGATTACTTAAAAGAAAGTTTATTCGTGGCTGTATTAGGATGGGTAAATTCGATATTCGAAGCTTCGATATTCGAATTTTAATCGANGTAAATACTTTTTGGATTACTTAAAAGAAAGTTTATTCGTGGCTGTATTAGGGATGGGTAAATTCGATATTCGAAGCTTCGATATTCGAATTTTAATCGAATTTTAGCTCCAAAATGGCGAATTTTTGAAATCGAACTTTGTGTTGCTAAAATTCGGATAAAATCGAATTTTTCCAGAAAAAATCGAATTTCATCTTTATTTCCAAAAAATCAACTCCTCAAATTTTTTCTTTCTGACTAAATTTGCCATCACTGTGTGTGGCACTCCATTTGTCTTAGGGATTCGAGGAAAAATACATGTTTTTTGATCTGATGTATAAGAACAAAAAATCTGTGCCAAGAAGGAACTGTTATTCCAAATTCAATTTAAAAATTTTTTTTATAAAAGAACTAGTTTCTTTGTTGATCTTTTATTTTAAATTTTTAGAGGCTTTTACGTTAGTAACATGAAGCTTTTGNGAATTTAAAATTTTTTTTTATAGAAGAACTAGTTTCTTTGTTGATTTTTTATTTTAAATTTTTAGAGGCTTTTACGTTAGTAACATGAAGCTTTTGCCTGAGAAGACCCCTAGTAAAATTTTCCGGAGAATAATTTTTTGGAATATATCAATCCATAAACGATCTGCAAAATTTGCTTTTTGCGAGATTTCTTGAAGTAAGGGTCAAATATGACCGTTTTAGGCGGGAGATAACGGGTTAAAATGTTCTACGAAAATATTTCCAAAGAAATTTTAATATATATGTCTTAACCTTTAATTTCGCTCAGACATTTATTTTAACTATTTTTTCGACTTTTTTGAAAACTACTTAGGCCGAGATATGAAAACTTTAGTAGGCCATAAAATTAAAATACGAGCTAACTTTTACATATCCATCGAGCGTTTTACTACTGGATGGATAGACATTCAGAAAATGTTAACAGAGTACGGGCTGGTTTCGGCTGTCGCACAGTGTAATTTTATTAACTAATTAAAGATTAACTATTTAAACAGGTGGCCACTCCCTTCAAGCTCCTCAAAAAGATTTTAATTGTTGCATAGTATTTTAAGTACAACACTTCTTTATATAAATCCGACTTTTCAAACAGATGGCAACCCTCCCAAGTGTAATTAAAAAAAAGTTTATTCAAAACCATTTCGATTGATACCCATGTTGGAGTAATTTATTTAACTTATTAAATATGTAATTTGATTTTGATTTTCTTACATATGGCATAAAACTAAAACCATGTTACACATCTACATTTCATTTGACACCTACCCCCTTTTTGAAAATCGAACGAACGATACAGATTTTATGACTTGGAGTTAAATATTTAACGCAAACATCTGCGGAAGCGATTATTTGAATTTGATTTTCTAACCTGTGGCAACCCTTTTCATAGAACTAAAACTATGTTGCAGACCCAAAGGACAAGCCTTTAATTCGACTCCTAATTTTTTTAAATACAGATTTTATGACTTGGTGTTAAATATTTAACGCTAACATCTCCGAACTCGATTAAGAAGTTTCACTTCAAAAAAATTTTGCGAAATTCGAAAAAATTCGAATTAAATCGAATTTGCACCACCGAATTTCGAATCGAAAAATCGAATGGTTGGGCAATGTTCGAAATTCGGAAAAAATCGAATTTCAATGCCCCACTACCCATCCCTAGGCTGTATAATAAGACAAATACTTAAACAAAAGCGACTGAAGCGTGCGCTGAAAAAGAGAACGCGACAACCACGATTTCGGAGTGGTTGACCGTTGGTATGCTGTTGCCATCGACGGCCAGTTCCAGTGTTGCCTCCTAAGCCCAGGTGATGAAAAGTGCGGTGTCGGATTTTGCGGCGGAAGTGTTAAGGGTCCTCACAGTGAAGTAGTTTGAAAGATTAGTGAGATAGTCAGTGATTTTTCCGCAAGGCAGGCGATGTTTGGACTCGTTGCCATGTTCGTACAATCAGCCTCTTCAACCTGACGGGAGATCCAGGAATTTCGAAACTCGAATAGTGTTTGTCAATAGGGACAAGGGCATTAGCTGCGTGTGGTTTTTGGGCATGCGAAGAGGTGCCGTGAGTCATGTGGTGCTTCTCCGTATGCCGGGCACTCGTTGGGTACATCTACATTCACTCTGCCCTGGGACGAGTTAATACCATGTTCTGAACGACATCGAAAACATGTTTTCGTTGCTAAAACTAGTTTTCGACCTAAAACATGTGTTTTCGTCCATGTAAAATCTGTCAAACGAAAACCAGTTTTCGCTGAAAACTACTTGAAAACTCACGTTCCACTCGTTCCAATCGGTGTCTTCACTAGTTCTTTTCGATTATTTATCGAAGTGGAAGTCATATTTTATCATCTTTAATACGCTATTTCGTATTTATTGTTAATTGGCTGGCCAAAGTAAAATAAGAATGAAAGTAAAAGGTTGCTAATGAAAAGAAAATGTGGGAAAAGCATTTTGGTTTTGTTTTTGTGTAGCAAAACTGCAATGAGAGGATGTAAGAAATGTCAACGAAAACACTAACAGCCGGTGTGAACAACCTTCAGCCCACAACTCGTTTTCAAAGTGTTTTCGTTGTCGGTCAGAACATGGTATTAGCCTGCTGTAATATCCAGAGCGAAGTTGTGCTATTATGTTGCGAGTGTTTCGAGGCAAACAAAGCTCGGGTGGTTGTGCAATCAAAACGGCACTCACAGGTCGGTAGTCGATGTAGGTCGCGACCGACTCCCTGTGAATGCCGGTTATGGCCTGGCGGTATGCCGTCCTACCTCTACTAGGAAAACTGCTTACACAGCATTATGTTATGCTCCCTGAGTGTCTGGCATCTCCCTAGCTTCGTAACACTCGTCTTTAGGCTCTGTTATGCATACTTGGCATTGCATGCACTGCTATACCATTTTTACGTAGAAATCAAAAACCAACAGACTTTTACGTATGTAATGCTGTGCGTTGGGTAACCGCTTACACGCGAAGCTCATTTAACAGATTCCTTATGTGACAACTCTCAAGCAATGCCAAGTATGCATAACGGAGCCTTTTGTTGGCCGGTTTTCCAGGTTTCATCAGTGGGGCCACTCCGTTTTCCGGATATCTGTAGCTCGTTTCTGTAACTCTTCTATACCGATTATTTCTCTACTTGTAGAGAATATACGTCATTCTCTACTACTCATTAGCAGTAGAGAACAGGGCGGTGAATTCATATCTCAATTTGCCTTAGTAGAGAATTGTTACATAAACGAGCTACGGGAACGATGAGAGTGGCCATGAACAAATTGAGGGGGGGAGGGGGG
>NW_016158033.1:107528-109379 GCF_001687245.7 Rhagoletis zephyria
TGCAAATTCTGGCATTGCATATTTCACGGGGCAATACTTTGTTACCAGCTTATGAGATGGTAACAAAATTTACCGGGTACAAGAATACACAGAATGCGAAAAGGGTTTAAAAATTGACAGGAACTTTATTTACCGGTTACAAACTTTTTATTACCAGCGCAGAATAGACCTGTAAGTGTCCTTTGGTCAGTTAAAAAAAAAATCAAAATAACGGTATTTTAGTTTTGGTTTCTTTTATTTAAATGTTTCTCTTTTTATTGTTTACATAAATTTACTATAATATACATACATAATTTGTTGTGGCTTAATTTGTTTTCATACACTCACAACATATCGGCAAATTCAGCGGTTTTTCGTATTATTTAAAGTATACCTTTTGTTTGTTGCACGTACATACAGATATTATAGATTTTAGTATTATTTTTTGTTTGATTTAAATTTTTTTTATTCTTAAGCAGCAGGTGTTTGGCTTGTTCTCTTTCTTCGAATAGGTTGTTCAAAAATGGTATTCACCTTTTTTTGCCAAATTCATAACATTCTGGGACCATTAAAATTTTTAAACTTTTATTTTTCATTTAACTATATTAGTTTTTAAACAGGTGCGGTTAGAGTTTGTGTTTTCAATTATAAAAAAAAAATTAATTTTTAATCTAAGAAGTTTAACTACTTTCATTAAAAGTTTAAGTGGTAGATAGATAGATCTTAAAGAATGAAGAAATATTTATGAGTAAAATTTAGTTACATATCTAGTTTGATGACAATGGCGTGTGATGATATGATTTACGGTAGTAAGGGCCGGTTGTTCAGTGTCTGGTTATCACTACCTCTCAGTTAGACATCATTATTTTCGACATCATACGTGTATCATGTGATCGATAAAGCAGTCGTTGTATTTAACTGGGACATCTACCTCCGATTTGTGTTAACCAGACAATGAAAAATTGGTTCTAAAAGTATGAAAAAAGTACACCGTGTCGATCTCTGCATAAAAATTATCGATTGCGCTAGCATCAGCAACACTATGTAGCAGTGTACATGACTGCCCATCATAGCCACTTATGTGCAATCGCATTTAATTTCCGCTTATAGCAGTTTTTGCGCAGTTTTGGATGCGGTTAGCATCAATTTGTGTAATTTAAACTACATAGTTCGCAAACGTTTTAATGGCCGAATATATGTATATAGTAGTGCACACCACTCGCTATGGGGCAGTAAATANCCATTAAAAGTTTAAGTGGTAGATAGATAGATCTTAAAGAATGAAGAAATATTTATGAGTAAAATTTAGTTACATATCTAGTTTGAGGACAATGGCGTGTGATGATATGATTTACGGTAGCAAGGGCCGGTTGTTCAGTGTCTGGTTATCACTACCTCCCAGTTAGACATCATTATCGGCGTTTTCGACATCATACGTGTATCATGTGATCGATAAAGCAGTCGTTGTATTTAACTGGGACATCTACCTCCGATTTGTGTTAACCAGACAATAGGTTTGTTCGTCGAAAATCCAGCAAGAATTATCCAACATTCAAAATATCAGAGAGTAAGAAAAAATTCTCTCAAATTCTCTCTCATGTTGAGAAACTTGCAAATTTCTGCACGAACGCAAATTTGCAGGAATTTGCAAGTTTCCCTGCCAGCTGGCATCCACGGTTGCATTTCAAACATAAAAAATTTTTTTAGAATTTTTAAAATTCTTTCGGATGGCTAAAAACAGGATATACATGTATATTTCTTGTTGTTCTGACTTTCTTTAACATACATTTCAATTTCTTCATCGTACTAGCTGTCGGGTTTCTTAAATCGACTCTGGTTGCAATTGCATTCTGATTGCGAATACCATTTTTT